>NC_046155.1:145767992-145872992 GCF_011064425.1 Rattus rattus
GGAACAAGAATACCCTTGGCAGGGAATAGAGAGGCAAAGATTAAAACAGAGGCAGAAGGAACACCCATTCAGAGCCTGCCCCACATGTGGCCCATACATATACAACCACCAAACTAGATAAGATGGATAAATCAAAGAAGTGCAGGCAGACAGGAACCAGATGTAGATCTCTCCTGAGAGACACACCCAGAATACAGCAAATCCATAGGCGAATGATAGCAGCAAACCACTGAACTGAGAATGGGACCCCCGTTGAAGGAATCAGAGAAAAGACTGGAAGAGCTTGAAGCGGCTCGAGACCCCATATGAACAACAATGCCAACCAACCAGAGCTTCCAGGGACTAAGCCACTACCCAATGACTACATGGATGACCCTGGGCTCCAACCTCAGAGGTAGTAATGAACAGTCTAGTTAGAGCACCAGTCGAAGGGGAAGCCCTTTGTCCTGCCAAGACTGGACACACAGTGAACGTGATTGTTGGGGGGAGGGCGGTAATGTGGGGAAGATGGGGAGGGGAACACTCCTAGAGAAGGGGAGAGGGAGGGGCTAGGGGAATGTTGGCCTGGAAAGCCGGAAGGGGAATAACAATCTAAATGTAAATAAGTAATATTCATGTTAATAAAGACAAAAAAAGAAAGCCTAAAGAATTAAAAAAAATAAAAATGTATACAAGTTCATATCACATTAAAATGATAGCTTTTTATAAAATATACAAAAATACAGGGTGAGATGAAAATGTTTAAGCTCTTAATATATAACAAACACATGGTGTCAGGATGATATTTATTAATTACTTTATTACTTCAATGGGTGCTTTTTTTTTTTTTTACAGTTTGGGTTGTTGTTGAGTTCATTGTTCAATCTTATACTGATTCAAAGCTAATTAGGAAAATGATTCTTATTGAGGGTGCAAGTGAGTTTTTATACTTTGAAGCAGTCATTCTCTGAACTGAGTTTCATTTTACAATACCATCCAAATAAAATAGTGATTAAGTTGGACTAATATATTTACTTTCACCAAATTATCAATTATTCAGATATTTTTCCTCCAAACTACATTAATTTCTATGACATCTACTACTGAATGTCATCTGTAGTAAGTGTAGCAATGAAAGAAATCAATAGTTCTCAGGTAATTTACAGTATAATCTAGTAAAGCAAAGAAAAAAGAAAATTTGGATACTAAATCACTTTTGCTTTTCCAACAGTTTAGGTCTCTTGTATTTTTTCCTCCAATATTGATGGTGATTATTTTGATTATGAAGATAAATTTTAAAATACTAATATTTAAAAATATTAACTTCAGAATCTTGAATTCTGTGTGTTTCAGGTTAAAACCAGCTACATACAAAAAGAAAATACAGCCATTTCTTGAAAATATATTGCATGAAATTTGCAGATGAGCATCTTTGTGAAAAACTGAGATTTGGTAGCAAAGCTTCTCTCACAGCACATACTTGTCCAATGCATCTTTATTTTAGATACCATTAAGAAAGTTCCCAAAATTCTATTAACTGACATTCACTTGTAAATTTAAAATGGCACATCATCTTACTTCAGTTTTACCCTACTCCTTTATTTTGAACATAAGCTGAAATCCATTCTTCAAATATGATGAGCATGATGCCATGTTCCCTATATTCACTGGTGAATAGCTTTATAAAGGCAGGTATCTCCCTAAAAATGAGAAGGTCATAGAAGTTGGTATGTGGTCATTACCAATACCATCCCCAGCCTTTCTTCCAGTACCCTTGGTCAAATCGTTTTAGAATTAACTTGAGAACTTATATTAATGTTCAGAGTTTAGAATTAATTTATCCACACTTCAACTGCATGCTCATAATTTCTCTACTCTTATTCGAATGAATTTTTATTAGTAAATACTCTCCATTCTTACGTTTCTTCAATTTCTTGAACATTTAAAACAATTTACCCAGTCTTTATAAAAACATTTATCTCTACATAAAAAATACGACTTCATTAAAAGAATAAAATACATGTTAGAGGGATGGCTAGGTGGGTCCCTAGGTTGACTGCTCACAAAGGACCAGGTTCCATTTCCATAGCCACATGGTGGCTCACAACTTTCAGCAATTCCAGTTCCAGGGAATCACATGCCCTCTCTTGACCTTCATTGATGGCAGGCATGCATATGATATATAGTCATAGATGTACTCAAAGAACAAATACACATAAAATATGTTTTTAATTAAAGAATAAACATATATATATATATTCATAGTAGTGATTTTCAAAGTAGGGTCACATTACTATAATCTTAATCTCTGGGAGAGTGATGTTGATCAGCCTAGGATAGAAAGAAAAATGCAGGTGCAAGGAAAACAGAACAGTAAGCCACACGAGAGCCACAAAGACAACAATAAAAATTCAACTCACAGCAGACAAATGGTTCTTGAGATTCTGGAACTTCCAGAAGTGAACAGTGGATTCCTGAAGGTTGTGGCCTGCCCTTTCATGATGCTTACTATCCATTCTTTATTGACATATAAATGTACCTCCATTCACATGTTCATGTTACAGTTTCATTTCACTGGAAAACTTTCTGGAATTGTAAGCTATCTTGGTTAATAGAACAATATTTGGCTCATGTCTTAGCATTTATTTTTACATTTGAAATGTTACTTTGTATTTTTCTTCTAGAATGTTCTTATCTTTACTAATCTCAAGGCTTTCCGAGTTTTTTTCAGTTCTTTCATTTTTTTGAAATTTTTGATATTAAATAGGATCCCACCTATTTCTTTATTTATGCTCAATTATCTGTTGATACCTTGGTGCTAATGGGATGCAATGAGGAGGACTTGGGTTTGGGCCCATCTCCCTCATTCTAGGTCTTGGAACAATTTGGAATATAATATATAATGATGACCTGACTTACCTATCTATGAAGAGATATGTAGCATTTATCACACTATTTCAGACAGTGTTCCATCTCTCTGGCACATCTGGCCATTAACTGTCTTCAGCCTCTTTGCATTTCTTAGAGTAGAGACCCTATGTCCTTCTGCTGATCCTGTGCTGTCTGTACTTACCCATTTCTAGTCATTTCCTCAGGTAATGAAAGCCTAGTCTTGCCCAGACTTTGGACACTCCTAGAATCTGGCCTGTTAGAATATCTGCTCCAAAGCCAGCAGCCATGAAACCTCTCCATCTCTGCCGTCTCTAGACAAAAAAACAAACAAATAAACAAACAAATATGCTCATGCAAACATATTTTTGTTTTGTGTCACTTTTCAAATCATTTTCCCTTTTGTCTACTAATCAGTTCTCAATCATGCTTAGTAAATATCCAGCAGTGGGATATATTAATGATAAAGTGGACCCAATGTGTCCGTTTCCCATGCTTCAAAAAGTATGCAAATTTCATTCTCCCCACTGCAGTCTGTTCTCTACACACGTTATACCAGTGCCTCCTGTGGATACTCTAGTTCTCTCAATGCAGGAGTTATTAACTTCTACAATGTAGCAAAGCAAGGTCAGTGTTTCCTGCTTTATTCCAATAAAGAAGCCTTAGGATTCCCCTTTGTTTTGTTGTTATTGTAACAAAACACAGTTAATACCCTGGCATTTTAAGTAAACCACTGACCATCTTGGACATTGAATCTCCATAGCAGCTTGGACAGAATCCAGTACTTCAGGGCATATATTCCTCAAACCCCATCACTGTAGAACTTCTCCTTTTTATCATTTCAGCAATTCAAACTTAGTGGATCGAAGACCTGCTTTTGAGAAACAGTAGAGTGTTTTTGACCTTAGAGACTGTCTGGATTCAAGAAGGAAGCTGAGGAAAGGAAGATATTATTGAACATATGAGAACTGCTAGTTATGGAGGTTACAGAAGAGGAAAGGACAGTATCAAGGCATAAAATGCTCCCATGGAAATAGGGTATTCTCATCAGCAATGAAATTTATTCTTCTGTCAGACTCATTGGACACTAATCTCAGCTGGTGATCTTCAAACAACAAATCATTATCTAACTGATTGTTTATTAATAAGAAACAAAGAGGTGGCCTGTAATGTGATCCATCAGCTAATAGCATGCAGGCTTTTATATGCGACCACAATTCAGATTCCAGTACCCAAAACAGAAGGCCTCCAACCACCTCTAACTCCATCTCCAGAGGTCCTGCTGCCTTATTCTGACTATGGACACAACATTCATGTGCACATGTTAACAGAAACACATACATGCACATAATTAATGATAAAATAAATTGAAAAGAAACAAAGGCATTCCAGATCCATTGCTTTTGTCATTGTAGTCATTAGAATATAGACACCATGGGTTGACCTCGGTGTTTTCAGGTATCTGTCCCACTAAGGCTCCTGTAATGCATCCTTAATGGGTTTATGTTAACTAAAGAAGTTAAGATAATATAAGAAATATTTTTGTCTTTTTCAACATTGGAAAAATGAAGAAATCTTTCAAAGGCTATACATAATTTGTTCAGAAGCAAAACATCTTTTATTTTTCAGAAAAAAATGTTTTGTTTGGGAGAAGAAATGGAATCCAATTGAAGATATTCAAATATATCACCTCTTATAGAAAACAAAAATGTTTATATTTTAATTCAGCAAAGGGAAAATTAAATATGTTTTAATAAAATGCTTTAAACAGATTTTTAATAAAAATTATTTCTCATTTAAAAATATTCCAAATATGTACCCTAGCCTCTAATAGCAAAATATTTAATGCTAGAGAATTATTGAATTTTATATTTCTTCAGGCATATGGTACTTATAATAATAATAGTAATAATAATAATCATCATCATCATAATAATAATTTGTTGTTAAAATACTATACTCAGTTTACAAACCCAACATTTTTGCTTTTTTATTTTTGTATAGTATTAAATACTTATTTTAAATACTCAAAATTATTTAAACCACAAATAATATCTTTCCTACTTTCAAAAGTGAATGTGAGCTCTTTTCGAAGGGAACATTTGCACGAGGGCGTAGTTGAGAAAAGAAGATGCAGCCTTAGTTTTTCTTCTTCATCACTTCACACATACCTCTTCCTCACTATTCATCTTGATTTTAATGATTCATACTTTGATTTTCTATTCTGTACTTTTGCATCCTCGAGTGGTGTTTGAAAATAAGTGTAGAATTTTTTCAAGATTAGGGTCTAAAGTTTTAATTCTGATGCTAGCTTTTATTCAGAACATGAAAGAAACCAAACACCAAATAATCAAGAGGGAAATGTGAAAACAAATGTAAAAGGCAATTTTCAAAATATGAAATAATTGCATTCAGTCTTTATGGAAATATTCAATATCTGTAGACTTTAGGGGAAGCAAATCAAACCTCAATGAGAGTCTTCTCGCCCAGCCACATAGCTCTCACCGAGAGTCGATCAGCACCAGTATGCTCTTATCACTGATGAAGTATGAGGACTCATGCAGTCTCATGGGCTGCAGCTAGTGGTGTGATTTCAGGAGCTTCTGTGATCTTTGTAATCATGTTCTATCTTGCAGAAGTATAGCATTCTGGATGGACAATGATTTCTCTCCTTTAAGAGAAATACTCCTACTATGTCAGCATCTGTGTTATCTAATCTTATTGTTCTCATGACAAAATATCTGCCAACCATACCTTAAGATAAATATATATTTTGTCTCACAGTTTAATACGGATGGAGTCATGTGGCAGGAAAGCACAGTAGTGGGAGTCATCTAGTTGTAGTAGCATCAGCCTGGTTTCATGGTGTCTGCAGTAAGGAAGGCAGATTCGGCTAACACCATTGCTCAGCTGGATTACTCCTTCTCATACTTTTGATTTAAAGTCCCAGTCCATGAGATGGTGTGACCATATTCAGGGTGAATTTCTGTCCTCAGGTCAACCTTCTAGTAAAACGTTAAGATATATTCCTACAGGTATATCTCTAGGTGATCCTAAATCCAGTCAATTTGTCAGTGATGTTTTACTAACATGGCCACCCATTCTCTAAAGTGCCCAGTTACACGTGCTATCCATTGAGAGACGGACCAAATATTCCAAATCCATGTTCTGTCACACAGGATAGAAGCTTCCACATGGTAATCTGGGGATCAATATTTTCAGGACAGAGTAAACACTAGCTATTGCCACTGCAAATTGCATGTCTCTACAATGTTATTTTAAAATGTGAGACTCTAAAATATGAAGGAGTTTGTTACTTTTGTGTAGCATGCAATTTTAAAACAATCCCATGCTTGCTCTGGCTAGGTGCCAGCAATGGAGGTCTCACCCATCTCCCATGGCTAGCTTTGCCAAGCTTCTCTGCTCTCTGTTCCTTGCCCAGTGAAACAGCTCGCGACCGTGACTGTTGCCCGGTCCTCTAAGCTGTCAGGCAGGTGTCCCTCCTGAGAACACCTGGAGTTCCACCATCCAGTTTTCAAGTTTCACCGTCCATCCACTCCCACGGTGAGCTCTGCCAATGGGCGCCATGTGACTGCACCCTTTGACTTGCCCACCTAAATCCTGGCAAATGCAAAACACCAGACAATCTTAATATTTAAAATCAACCAGATAACACAACTATTGAGTGAGAAATTTATTGTCCTAAACTCAGCAGCTATTCTATGTTGGAATTCTTCTGGTGGTGGAGGCTACCACCAGGTCTAAAATCTCCCCAGCCTACTTTCTGGCTATCTTTTCTCTTCATCGCCTAGCCAAAAGTGGTTTCCCTTCTCTCTAACTTTCTCGACCCAGAAAACCAGTCTCCTTTCTTTTTCTTTCTTTTTTTTTTTTTTGCCCAGCGACTAGCTTCTTGTTATATTTTTTAGACAATCAAATAATTAGAAGATACCCTCTACATCTCATCTTTGCTGTCCAATTTAAAAAAAAACACAAACAAACAAACAATAACAAAAACAGAGAGCAGAGAGGCATGTCAAAGTTAGCCATGAGGGCTGTGGGAGTCCACTGTTGACCACACATAGCTGGAGTAAGTATAAGTGTGGGCTTATGTAAAATTGCAGGCTACAATATGATGTAATAAGAATATTATTAGAGCATTCAATTGTGCTTGTGTGTTAAAGTTTCAATAGCCTTTGAGAGCTGATAAAAATTAAGAAAATAATTAGAGAAACAGAGAGAGAGAGAGAGAGAGAGAGAGAGAGAGAGAGAGAGAGAGAGAGAGAGAGAGAGGAGGGAGGAGGGAGGAAGGGAGGGAGGGAGGGAGGGAGGGAAGGAGGGAGAGAGAGACTGTTAAGAAAAAAAACTATGTTTCTAGAAGTTTCTCCAGAAAATTTATAAAGAGAATTGGGCAAATATTGGACTTCATATTAGGTACTCATTTTCTTTCATATCCATATTTGCTTATTTCTGAATCAGTTATGCTTTTAGGTATTTAAAAGGTACTTCAATAAATTTTTGCTTATACTGAAACAACTGTGTTTTAACATGAGAAAGGAAAATGGCTAGAAGGCATTAGCATGTTAATTAGAAAGAACAAGCTGTATAGTAAGAAAATTTTCTTGCATACATTTTCTACTTGGTGAAAAAACTCTAAACAGAGACTTGGTTCACCTAAGTGGACAGTGTGGAAGAGCACTCACCACACAGGTCAGTTGGCACGAGTCATTCTTTATTTTCATCTCTTGATAGAGATCAACAATCAATAAGCAGGTCATAATTTTACTCTAATAGGTTACATATTTACCCATTCCAGCAGTCCCCTGGGTGATGACAATTTCGTAGGTTAATGATGTGTTTTCTAAGTGCAATATGTTATCTCATATACAGAAATAATGTGAATAAAGTTCAGGCTCCAAGGAAGTAGCTTTGACTCACAATAATGAAAGTAAATTGGTTTTATTTCTACAGGGAAAGACAATTACAGATAGGCTGGAAGCATGCAACTCCCTCAGGTAAATATATCATTGTCAAAGTGTAGAGAGATGAGAGGAATCTCTTTGAATGTGATAGTGTGAGACAGTTTATTAACATTTGGGGAGTTAGAATCGTGCTATATAAGATACTGTGGGTGTGTATACTCATACCTATACATAAACACTAAATTTCAAAAGGAAAAGCATATCACATGATTCTGCTTTATTTGGGAAACTCCCATGCGTTTTCCATCAGTTCTATTCCTGACTATGAGCTCACAGAAGAAGTCAGACTGCTGAAGTGATGCCATCTGCCTCAGGTTCATTGCAGCATTATTCTCAGTAAACCTGAAAACAGAAAAAGATGAGGCATATCTGAATCCAAGCACACAGTGCTGTAGCACCCAAGTTTACCTTTAAGATCTGGTCAGGAACTTTCACAGAGCAGTATGTGATGTTTTCCCCATGACTGCTACTCACTACTGTTGGATGATTCCCGGTTCTGATGCCTGGTCTAGACATGGACCTTGTGCACACTAGCCTTGGTGTGCTTAGGCTGTTCTGCACTCAGAAAGGAGTCTGCAGTACCCCCTTAGAGGCAGTCAGCACTTAGCAAAGTACCTCAGATGTGTTCTGTTCTATACAGAAAGTTCTTCAAATAACTCTAATATTTTCATAGCCTTTGATATGTTAGATTTGATCAATTCTTAACATACTCAAGACTTACTTCCTATTATTCCAAGGCAAAATATTTGATTCCTTAATAATTTTAATCTTTTAAAAAACATGGCTTCTTTGGTTCCATGTTTACATAGACTTTGACCAAAAAGCAAGTATTCAAGCATTTCTGCTGTGGCACTTGCTCCTGAATTTTCATTCTAAATCAGCCATATAGCAGCTACTAGTAAAAGTGCCACCCATCACCTGAGTGACAAATTGCCTTGACAATTTCCTCCACCAGACCAATTAGTCGGTCATCTTTCTTCTCAATCTCATTCAAAACCTCAAATCATGAGTAAAATGCAGAGAGATTCTTTTGCACAATGAACTCTAAAAGGCCTCTAGTTTAACTGGTAAGTCTTCAGCCTTCACTGTCTACACAGCTGTTGGAATTCTTGTTTTCTGAGCTCCCATTAGAGCACTCATTAAATGTGCCTATAGCATTGTAAACTTTTCCAGCATGTACCTCCAAATTGTATGTTTTCAAATTGTTCTCAGAATTAATCTCCAAAAATTTAACAAGTCCATGAGTTGCTCCACAAACCACACAAACACCATCCCAGTGAGACACAGGTGTTTTATCGGAAAAAAAAAATCTAATAATGATTGGATCTGGGTTGTAGCTAAGGCTATAGCAATGGCTATCTTTGTGAGCTTATAAAAGGGAAAAAATACCATAAAACCCAAAATGAGTTCATACGCACATGCAGGAAGTGCTGCTTGGTGGTCTGCTCTGACTTAAGTCATTTTAGACATAACATTCCTTGTTGATCTTTGATTTGATAGGTCCTACAGAAAGCTTTGTGGAATTTCTTAAGATTAACAAACTTCAGAGCAAGACAGGATATATAATTGGCATGACCTTGTTCTGAGGTAAGTTAGTTTTCTATGTAAATGTCGGTCAAGCATATTACAGCCACAATATGAAATAACTGGTGGTCATGGAACAAAATTACTACAGCTATCCTGGGCTTGGGGACAGACCTCAATAATATTTAATAGAGTTTGATGGTTATTGCGTTGTAATTTTCACTTGATTTAGCATCACCTAGAAGTTATAGAGGCATATGCCTGAAGAGTCTTTCCAGAAAGAATTAACACGTGAAAAAGTTCCATTTTGAGTGTGGGAGGTATGTATTTCTAGACATGGTACCAGGACCTGAATAAAAAGTAGCAAAGGAGATGGCCACCAGAGGAATGCAGCCTTCTTCTCTGCTGTCTTTCTTTTTTTTTTTTTTTCTTCTTTTTTTTTTTTTTATTTTTTTTTTAATTTTTTTTTTTTATTATTAACTTGAGTATTTCTTATATACATTTCGAATGTTATTCCCTTTCCCGGTTTCCGGGCAAACATCTCCCTCCCCCCTCCCCTTCCTTATGGGTGTTCCCCTCCCAACCCTCCCCCCACTGCTGCCCTCTCCCCAACAGTCTAGTTCACTAGGGGTTCAGTCTTAGCAGGACCCAGGGCTTCCCCTTCCACTGGTGCTCTTACTAGGATATTCATTGCAACCTACGAGGTCAGAGTCCAGGGTCAGTCCATGTATAGTCTTTGGGTAGTGGCTTAGTCCCTGGAAGCTCTGGTTGGTTGGCATTGCTGTACATATGGGGTCTCGAGCTCCTTCAAGCTCTTCCAGTTCTTTCTCTGATTCCTTCAACAGGGTCCCGTTCTCAGTTCAGTGGTTTCCTGCTGGCATACGCCTCTGTATTTGCTGTATTCTGGCTGTGTCTCTCATGAGCGATCTGCACTCACATTTTGATCATCCGTCTTGAGTTTCATTTGTTCTAGGCATCTAGGGTAACTCAAGCATTTGGGCTAATAGCCACTTATCAATGCTCTGCTGTCTTTCTACATGATAGAACACTCTGTTGCACCAGGCTCCCATCCATGTGGACTGAACCCTCGGCAATCATGAACATAATAAACCACCCACCTAGTAAGTTATCAACACAGGTATTCTATCATATTGTCGTAAGTGTAAGAAATGTACTAAGTTATCCATGTAGATATATAGAAGTTAATGTACAGGATAGTACATTTTATATTCATTTGGTTTTTTAAATACAGTTTTATTTATTTTTGCTCAACTATTTCCTCAATGGAAACCTTTTTTTTTTTTTGTTTCTGGCTTTTAATTTTTGTTCTTTGACTTTGTTTTCTAAAACACGGTCTCATGTGATATATCAGTATATATCTCATGACCCACACCAGAATAGCTGTAACTCTTTTATTTCATGCCCACCAGCTATTTCATATTGTGGCTGTAATATACTTGAAAGACATTGACACAGAAAAATTAACTTAACTCAGAACAAGATCATTCTGATTACATATCCCGTCTTGCTCGAGGTTTGTTACTAATAAGGTAAATCATGTAACCTGTTTCTTTTTTTTCCTACCAAACCATTCTGTCCCTCCTCCCAACCCTAGCATTCCCCTACACTGAGGTATCAAGCCTTCACAGAACCAAGGGCCTCTCCTCCTATTGATTCCTGAGAAGACCATCCTTTGCTACATATGCTGGAGCCATGGATTGCTCCATGTGTACTCTTTGGGTGGTGATTTAGTCCCTGGGAGCTCTAGGAGGTCTGATTGGTTGATATTATTGTTCTTCCTATACAGTAGTAAACCCCTTAAGCTACTTCAGTCCTTTCTATAATTCCTCCATTGCTCTCAGTCCAATGGTTGGCTGTGAGCCTCTACCTCTGTATTTGTCAGGCTCTGGCAGATCCTCTCAGGAGATAACTATATCAGGCTCTTGTCACCATGCACTTTTTGGCATCCACAACAGTGTCTGGGTTTGGTGACTCTATATACGATGAATGCCCAGGTGGGGCAATCTCTGGATGGCCTTTCCTTTCATAGTAGAAAAAGTTAGGTTGTCTTTGAGTGATAGGGTGGACTTCATGTTGTATGATTCAGATTTAGCCTGGTGATTTGGAAGGTAGCAGAGCTTGTCTGTATACAGCTAGTTTCCCTTAGAGGTGTCAAGGCACTGCTGAAAGAATCAATCACTCAGAGAGCTACCTCAGGTTCCAGAGCTGTTCCTACCTTGACCCTCTTCAAAAGCAGGTAGCAAACTGACCCATGAGCAGTTCCAACCTGAGACCCATGTTCAGTTTATCTTCTGATCTAGATATTTGCATCTGGAACTTGACAAGCTATTTTAATTACTTTTACTTCTCCAAACTTCCAAACTTCCTCAGGAGAAGATAATGGAACAGGTGGAAAAGAAGAGGAGATTTGAAAGGGTAACTGACATTGGATTTATTTTCTCCACACACAGGTCTACTCAGAACAAGTGATTTAACCTTTCTCTAGAGATCCAAACTCTTTGGCTAGAAAATACTAACTCAGTTCGTGTAAGATTGTGACTTTAACACCTTCTTAAAAATAACACCACTATAATATGCATATTCATGGAATAAATTACTACATTGAGTCAATGCTTTCCATTAACTATATTAATGGAAATTAGTATAAATAATTGTTTTTCCTTTTGATTTATTGCTGAGCTTGGGCCTCAATAAAAGTAAGTGCCATGAAACACAGATTTCCAGTCAGATCAGAAGTCCAAGGTGACAATTAGTGTCAAGTTAAGAATAGGGAACCCATCCTGAGCCAGGCAGCTGGACTGCATGCCACACTTTCTTTGAAATAATTCCTAAAATGTTCCAGTCATGTAGGAAAGTTTAGTTTTCAAGTACAATCTTATGAAAAAACTGTTTTGTCGTGTCTTTTTTTACATTATTCATATATAATTTACTTTGCATTTTTTCTCTTTTATCCCTAATTGATTAATGGAATTTGTAAATTTTTATTCTGTTTTTGTTCGGTCAGTGTTTCTTTATTTCTAGTTCTTTATTGAATATATATATACATATATAATTGAATATATATAGATTCAATAAAGAATATATATTAGTATGTATTCAAAATAATATATACATTTAATATATCAATATAATTATTTACATGAATATAAATACAAAATATAATAAATATACAAATATCAATAAAGAATATATATTCAATAAAGAATATTGGTTTCTCATGACAACGTTCCTTTGTGCAGCCATAGTATTCTTGAACTCACTCAGTAGACCAGACTGACAATGAACTACAAGGTCTACTTAATTCTGAATCCCTAATTCTGGTATTAAAAGTGTGTGCCACACTTGGCCAGCTGATTAATTCTATATTTTAACATATGATTAATAAATATTTCTAACAAGTCTAAATTATCTATTTTAAGAGAAGAACCTTAACATTATTTAACTATTAAATTGTTCAACCATCCCCATTAATAAATCAGACTTTCTGCTATTAGACAGATTAATTGACTTAAATGCATATAAGTGTGAAAGATTGATGTTAGCTCAGAATGCCAGAGGGGACAGTCCACCTGGCAGGATAAAGGAGACATGGCAGAAGAATTCACAACTCAGCAACCTGGGAACAGAGTGAAGCAAAAGGCTGTGTGCCACAGGTTATCTCTTTTCCCCTTTGATTCCGTCTTGGACCCCAGTCTGTGAGATGGTGGTCCCTACATTTATGGTCTTTACCCTTTAGTAAATGCTGTCTGTGATACACTCAAAGATGAGCTTTGCTATTTCATAGACTCTTCCCTATTCAATCAAGCTGAAATATCAATAATATACAGTATAGTCACAAATAGTGCTTGCATAGACCCAAATCTTATTAGTAGTAAATCACAGAATAACAGTGAGAAGCCACTTGCAAATAGGTACCCTGATCCACTTACCACAGATATAAATATTATCTCTAGGACCATTGGCTTTATCATCTATCATCATATTCCTATCTGTTGCCCATCTATCATGTTATCTATTTATCATCCATCTTTCACCTGTGTCTCTGTCTATAACTATCATCTATCCTGACCTAAATCTACATGCAGTTAAGGAAATCTATTTATCTCTATCTTCTGTTATTTATTTAGCTCTATGTATAAACATGTGCATGTATCATGTATGTATTATATATCTTATATCTATCAACTGTCCATCTCTGTTTCCATGTGTGTGTGCATATATATGCATAATTATATGTCTGTCCATATATACTATCTATCAATAAACCTAATCTATGTATAAGCCTATCCATCTAACTAGAGGAAGTATTCACATGGTTATTAAATTATTATTTCTTATTTGAATGAAAAATTACCTAGATACACACAGAAACAAAATTACAGAACTTTGTTTTGTACAATATGATCAGTTTAAATTATAGTTTGGGAAACAAATATTTTTATGTTAGATTGACACAGGGTGTTACCACTTAGAATTATGATTTTCACATTAATCTTATCTTACCTGTCTAATGAAAGTACCTAAAAATGAAAGCTATGTACCGTACTTTTGATAAATATCTAAACTTGATGCATTCACTGGCTTCTTTTCTTCCAGCTCATTAGGCATTCTCTTCTCCTTTTGATGACTTGCTCATTCAGGTCGCTTAGTTTGAATGCAGAGTACATAAATATTTTAAACTTAATTTTAAAAAAACCTCATTGTTGTACATATAGGGTCTCGAGCCCCTTCAAGCTCTTCCAGTTCTTTCTCTGATTCCTTCAACGGGGGTCCTATTCTCAGTTCAGAGGTTTGCTGCTGACATTCACCTCTGTATTTGCTGTATTCTGGCTGTGTCTCTCAGGAGCGATCTACACTTCTGCACTTCTTTGCTTCATCCATCTTGTCTAATTGGGTGGCTGTATATATATGGGCCACATGTGGGGCAGGCTCTGAATGGATGTTCCTTCAGTCTCTGTTTTAATCTTTGCCTCTCTCTTCCCTGCCAAGGGTATTCTTGTTCCCCTTTTAAAGAAGGAGTGAAGCATTCACTATATGTACAACAATGCCAAGCCACCAGAGCTTCCAGGGACTAAGCCACTACCTAAAGACTATACATGGACTGACCCTGGACTCTGACCTCATAGGTAGCAATGAATATCCTAGTAAGAGCACCAGTGGAAGGGGAAGCCCTGGGTCCTGCTAATACTGAACCCCCCAGTGAACTAGACTGTTGTGGGAGGCGGCAATGGGGGAGGTGGGAGGAACACCCATAAGGAAGGGGGGGGAGGGGATGTTTGCCGGAACAGGAAAGGGAATAACACTCGAAAATGTATATAAGAAATATTCAAGTTAATAAAAAAAAAAAAAAATAGAAAAAAGGAAAAAAAAAAAAAAAAGAAAAAAAAAAAACCTCATGAGTTTAGGAAGATAAACACACATTTTGCTTTACTCCTGATGTAATTTCAAAACTGGAATTGATCTAGTTTTGCTTTTCAATGGCTGTTTTAGAGGTGAATGTTTAGGTCATTGGATACTGGTGATAAATAGGGTAATGTTTTCCACTGTGTGAATGAATTGAGGAAAAAATTTTGAATTTTTCAGTGAGTGGGAATTACTGATGCATGAATAATAAACATATGAATGAAATTCTATGATTAATTAATTTTAAATTCAAAGTAAAACTCTCCAGTGGCAAAGCTCTGCTTTATACAACCTGTCACCATCAACATCTCTGTGAATGATCTCAATCACTTTATGTAATTTTTATGCACATAGACGTTATAAAATGGAAGTAATTGAAATGAATATGCACTTAGGAAGTGTGTGGAACTCCCACCTTCTGAGTAAAGACATGATTATACGTAGAAAAAGTACTGATGAGGAAGTTACTATGTGATTATTGAGATCATGGACCAGAGCAACAGGTCTCTCATATTTGAGTACATCCCACTGCCAAGGGCAACTTAAGCTCATTTTTTCTTTTCCTTACCTATAAAGTTAATATAGATTAGACTTCACAGTCTTTATAGACTAATGATATAAATAGTATAGAGACATTTAAGATATTTAAATATATATATAGGGATGGGATGTGGTTCAACCTGAAATACCTATTATATAGAGCCCTAAGCATGAACCCTCTGCGGCTCATAGAGTAGAACAATTAATAGTGACATTTGGAAATGTTAATACTTCCAGAACTGAATTCCCAGAACCATGGTGACTACCTATGCTAGGATCTCATCATTTACTGTGTGAGATAATGATCCCAGGCACATTATCAGCAGGGTCATTTGATGACTTGAGAAGTATTCTGATTTGCATATTAAATTAAAGAGTCAGATCTGGTTAAGTATTTTCTTTGGATATAAATTGCTATTAATTAAGTCTTGATCCTTAAAAAACAATTTTAGTACTATGCAAAACCTCAAATCTATAGCATTAGACATTCAGAAACTTGTACAGCCTATTCATCAATATAAGTTGGCCTTCATGATCAACAACACAGACATGGGTGCTAGAGAGATGGCTCAGCTATTAAGAATAATTACTGCTCTTGCTGAGACCCTAGAGTTTGTTACTAGCACCCACATGGCTGCTCATAGCCACCTCCAACTTCAATTCCAGTGGATCCAGAAGCCTCCTCCTTCTCTTACTCCTCAGGCATCATGTACAGGTACTCACACTAAGACATCTATTTTTAAAAAATATATAAACATCTTTCATAAAAACAATTCTAGTGTGGGAGGAAAGAAAGGTTTTCTTAGCATATGTTTTATTCCTTAACTTTCTTTTCCTATTGACTTAAATTTTCTTTTAATCTTAGTCATGTTGATGTGATGCCTTCACAGTCTTTTCTTCCATAAAAAAACATTATTTTCAGTTTCATCTCTTCAGGACTTTGTCAACTATAAAAAGTCTTGGGTCTATTTCATTATTGTTAGGCTAATAGAGAAAGTATTCAATATTCCATTATATAATTTTCATATAACTTCCATAGACAAAAATACATTCAAATAAAATTTTCGCTGAAATTGAGATGATTTTTAAAGCATATCTTGGTTATAAGTTCGGCAGCCATCCTATTTTTATGTTATCTAAGTAGAAAGTTATACTTTAAAGGGGAAACTTCAGTATATTTATAAATGTATTTCAGTGGCTTTACCACATGGTAATTCTTACAGCTTTGCATATATCTAATATATAAAGTCTGATTAGTTTAAACATACAAATATGTCCATATAACTATGACAAAGATTACGGTCACAAAAGAAATCCATCTCTTCCCACAATTTCATCCTGCCCTTCCCATTGCTTTCAACATGGTAGAGGTAGAGAATGTCTCCAACTCTGCAGCACCTGTCAGCCAATGGAAGCATGGGTTTTGAATGTTGAGAGCAAAGGCATTTTATTATACCAATAACGTGAATGAATAATAAGTCCTATTTCAGAGGAAAGAACAGGGGCTTTATCAATGCCATCCTTTGTGACCCTGACTGGTTATGCAATGAAGATGAAATTCTGTTTTACCACTGATTCCACATTCAGTGATCTAGTAAACAGTTTCCAAGAAAATAGGAAAACCATAAAATGAATATCTAAGAATAGCAGCCTTAGCTTCTCCTGATCTAGTCCTTATATCTGGATGTAGAATAATTGCAGTTGAGAGGTAAACTAAATATTGGTGAGAAAAGATTATTAGAACTAGAGTGATTTGAGATCCTAAATGGTCTTCCCTTATACAACCTGTCATTCATCAACAATATTTTGCTATGTTCTTTGTCTGTTTCTGTTAATGGGTCTATGAGTCATCAAAACCTTAGGTATGAAAGGGTTGGTCTTCATTTTCTGATGATGTGAGGTGGCAGAACCCTTAAGAAGAGTGGTGCAGTCATTAAAGGTGAGGCTCAAAACAGAAATGACAAAAGGACCCTGACACGAGAGTTTTTGATATTGCAAAATGGATTTGAAAAAGATAATGAGACTTAATACTTCCAGTTCCTCTCTTTTGCATCTTGGACACATCATGAGTATCTGCTCCATGCAGTATTCCAGCCATGGTATGCAATGTTGGCACCAGCCCAAAAGCATAATGTCAAACAACCATGGACTGAAATCTTCAAAACTATGGTCCAAAATATGCCTATACTGGTAAGAATACTACACCCTCACGGGATGTTTTTGAGGTGTCTTTATTAGTTTAACCAAACAGGTTATTAGGTGTTCAATAAGTAGCATCAAATAACAATTAGTCTCTGAAACATTTGGATAAAAGTCTCATCTTTTAAAGCTCATAACAGGAGCATACTAATCTGAAATTATTATATCATGTTCCTTGCACACCCACTGAAGCCACTTTGTTAGGGATTCACATAAGCCTGATTCCTAACAAATCCTCATAGATACTCCTTTTTCTTTCCAATTCTAGGACATCACCCAGCAGAAGAGGTGATCCTCTGCTTGTTAACACATGCAGCTTAACAAATCAACAGATCTTCTGGTAGCTCTATGAGGGAGCTAGCACTTGATACACTCTACATAGTTATTTGGAAAAATCCCAGATGGTCTGTCAGTAAAAAGACAAAGTTTGAACATGATATTTAATGTGACATGCAAGAAAAAGCTAACAAATATTCAATAAATAATCATGAAAGCTATTTTCTTGGTAAAATGTTTTGATAAATTTCTGAATGAGACATGGTCAGTGCTTGGGACTATCTACAGTGACAATGCAATTTAAACATAGTGATGATTTTTGAAATCTATGATCTCTCTCTCTCTCTCTCTCTCTCTCTCTCTCTCTCTCTCTCTGTTTGGATTTTACAAACATAAGACAAAATCAAACAAATACAAGACCAAGCAAAAAATTCCATGATTTGTTGAATGATAATTATGATAATTAGTTCATTTCTACTACTAAAATGATAACAAGACCATTCACTATGGACGAATATGCCAGGAATGTGAACTCTGCCTTGAAACTGACTGTGTGAGTTGTGGCTTCAATGCTCATATATTAAATGGACCAAAAATTTGGTATCTCCATTATCATTTTTATCACAGAACAGGAATCTGTACTAATGGAAATTACCAGAAACTTGGCCATCAATGTAATAAATAAATAAACAAAGAAACAAACCAAGTAATAGATGTAGTGGATAATCCTATAACGAATACTTAACTGTTTAAAGCTGAAGTATTGAAATCTCAGTGCCCATTTTCTCAAGTCAAACGAGACTTTTTGAGAACCTGGTTTAAGTCCTTTAACTACTCCCTTAATGGTGTGTTTAGTGTCTCATGGAGACATTCCACAGAAAGCTAATGGTGGTGTTGGCCTTATCTTCAGGGTCATATAGCCAAACTTTCTGAGGAAAGGTTATTAATTACAGCTTACTACTGACGTCTGCATATATCATTTTTATAGGTGTCATGGTCCAGAATATTCACCTCCATATTTGAAGCAAAAATAACATTGCAATTTAATGTGAAGCATATCATAACCTTTCAACAGTCCACTTGGTTACCACAATCTTTTAACTATTATGTATATCACATGATTAATATTGTCTTCATGGTTGAACAAGACGTTTCAAAAAAACCAGAAGACTTGTTGTGATTCAAGGATAAGTGTGAAGTCACATTTGATTATCTACCGAAGGAAGATATTTGGTTCCTCTCAGACATTTTATTTGGAATTACTAACGTGGGATAAATGCTTTCTGGTCTTCCTTTGTTACAGTGGTCATCTGTAACCTTTTTTTCTACAAAATTAAGTATTAAGAAAAAGTTAGTTTCTTTAGATACCAAGTGTGTTGGTTCAGGGGTAGGAGTGCTGTCTGGTATATACTGCTGAAGTGTTGTTCCAGTTTCAAGATAATCCCCACAAAACTGAGCACAGAAAGATGAAGTCAAAACAAATTGGGTTACTGTTAAATTGGATTATCAGGAAGTGGAAATTTTTTCTCACTTGCATGACATGCTAAGATAAATTTTAAATCCACATATTTGTCTGAAATTTACTCTTCTGATAAGGTATCAAGGTTGTCACAAAACAACTGCTGGCCCAGATATAATCTTGATTTTTCTAATTATGTAATGACTATAAAATTTAGAACTCCTGTTCATTTGTGCATAAAGTCATGCATAAAGTCAAGAAAGCTGGGGCTTGGCAGGTCTGTGGATGTGGAGTGAAACCATCTTCATTACAAAGATGAATTGCTACAGTAACCTCCATGTCTTGTATGTTGTTGAGAATAAACATAAAACCAAATAAATTGACCAAAGAAGGAAACTAGTCCACAGCAAAATAACTAGGTTTTAAAACAAATACTCTGTCAGATACAAAAGAAAAATTACATAACTTTGAGCATTGTGATTCTATGTGTCCTCTTATGCAATTACCAGATTGCTTATGATGACAAAATTCAATAACAATTTGTAGGATGGGAAACAATGTAATATCATTGTGAATTAAAAAATATATAATGTGTTTTGTTCACATTCTATAGCCTCCTTAAACTCCTCCCATTTGCCCTACAGTACAATAGTTACAGGGCAACCTCCTGTGAAACTGACATTTAGTGCCTTTTGACCAGCATTCTCCATCTGTCCCTTTCCCCTACAAATCTCTTCTTAGCTAACCATGTTTTGTTCTATAAACACAGCAATACATCAATGCTGAAATACCTTTGGGTGACTCTTATTTCCATTATTTTTCTAAACAAGCATGCAAAGTAACACCTTCATTATGGCTCTTTTTCCCTCATAAATCAATACACTTATTTTTAGTTATCTTACTCCCTCATAATCTATATGGTTTCAGAATAACTTACTTTCTTGTCTGATTTCTCTAACTAAATAGTCCCCTGTCTCTTCTGTGTCAATGGCATTGGGTCATTCTTACTTCCTACATACCCACGGATGTCCTTATGAGTCTGGATTGCTTGAGTTAACATAATAATTTTCAGTTTTCATCCATTTTTCCATACATGTCAAGCTTTCTCCCCCGTGTGTGTGTGTGTGTGTGTGTGTGTGTGTGTGTGTGTGTGTGTGTGTGTGTGTGTGTGTATGTTAGAGACAGGATATCTTTGTTTAGCCCTGGCACACAAGGAATTGACAATGTCTATAGACCAGGCTGGCCTTCAACTTAAGAGATGCTCCCAAATCTACATCCCAAGTCTTGGGATTAAAGGTGTTTTTATTATTTTCATTGATTCTAGATGCCTTTCTATTACTGGGCTAAAGTACTTGGATCCAAATCAGAAGAGTATCATAGGCTATCTTGTTCACCATAGGGTAAACTGAGTCTGGCAGTGAGGTGTGGTGTTGGCAATTAGGGTCAGTTTTGAAAGCAGCTGAGGGTCAGCACTAAAAATGGGCTGATAAGGGGTAAGTCTTGGTACCAAACACCCCCAATTGTGTTGCTGCCTATGACAGTTAGAGATTAGAGACCAAGTAAGGAGAAAACACACATGTGCATGTGCACACACACACACACACACACACACACACACACACAGAGAGAGAGAGAGAGAGAGAGAGAGAGAGAGAGAGAGAGAGAGAGAGAGAGAGAGAGAGAGAGAGACCTCCTCTCTAAGGAATTGTGCCCAGTAGGCTGGACTCTCCCACATCAATTGAAAATCCCTTAAAGACACACCCAAAGGCTTTTCTGGGCTGGGCAATCTCAAAATTGAAACACTTCTCAGGTGATCCTAGGCTGTGTCAAATTATCACTCAAGCCTAACTAAGACATTTTAATATGAGCACATTTTATATTTGTTTTTTGTTTATGAGCAACCAAGCTCTTCTATTTCCCAGCTCTTTGAAACAGTGCAGCATTAAACACAGATGGGCAACTATCTCTGTGGAAGGCTGACTTAGAGTCCTTTGAGGACAAATGGAAAAGTGGTATAACTGGGCCAGATTTCATCTGTACTCTTAGTTCTTCGATAACAGTACAAATTTCAGACTAATTACATTCTGGGGGAGAACTGAATTTTGTTTGAAAACCAGACATCAGAAGTTCCACCAGATCCTTCTCTTTTTTTCAGCTTACTTTAAAATACTGTTTCCTCCTAGCTGCTCATCTCATAAACCCCACAGATCACTTCTAAAACCAAAGGGTGAAATCTGCCTTCTCTTTCCAAACTTGAACATGGGTTTTTTAATTGGAGTTGACATCTCATCTACTTGAGATCATTCCCCATAACCATAGGTGTTCTTTAAGCACTGACTATAATGGAGCCCCTTTGTCATTTTGTTGAATTAAGGCCAGTCCTAGACTATAACTTAAATGATAAAAACTTCACAACAAAAACTAATATTATTTCTGTCTGCTATCACCTTAAAAACCAAATAAAAGTATATGGTTTCCACGGGATGGAGCTCATTCTCTCCCCATATCAGGCTATGGCTACTAGCACTCTAGCCTTGAGCAGATAGCCTTCAACAACACAACATGTTAGGAGGGGTCTCTGTAGATGTGAGAAAGTCAATGGGCATAGATCTAGAAACAAAGACATGGTGGGCACAACTGCAGATATTCTTGAAAATTTCACATAGTACTAGAGGCCTTCATCATGAGAGGACTGTATGTTTAGAATAAAATATTCAACCTGTCTGTACCTCTCTCATGTTTGAATTCAGACCTGGAAGCAAAGCTGAAGACAGTCAGGGGTGGGGTACATGGGCCCTCCCACAAAAGGA
The DNA here is from genome assembly GCF_011064425.1 of Rattus rattus. Lineage (NCBI taxonomy): Eukaryota > Metazoa > Chordata > Mammalia > Rodentia > Muridae > Rattus > Rattus rattus. Next base: position 145,790,072 of record NC_046155.1, read on the forward strand.
ACCAGCATGGAACTGGCAAAGTAGAGCTTGCTAAAGCCCTGAAAATCCCAAAACTTGAGACCAGCAGGAGCAAAACTGTCCCCTTACCCCTCCTTCTGTGCCTGCCTTGGAGCTAATAAACAGGTGACCCCAACCAGCTGGCTACAGTCAGTCAGTCACATACTCAGCATCTGTAACATGTCTCCTTGGTAATGGGGTCATGAGTAGCCTTAGCTTTTAGCTAATGACCTTTCCTTCTCTGGATATTCTCATGCCCTTCCCTTAAACTATATAACCCTTGGTTCACCCAGAATAATGTACCTTCAAACTCATTGCAAATAAAGAAAAACAAACAAGCTAAAATTGCCTCAGAGAACTGCTTCATTACTGATTCTTGAGGAAGACCTTTGCCTACAAGAGTGGTGACACTACCTTTCTCAGAAAATGCCTTTCCTCACTACCCACTTCCAGGCAGTTGCTCCCAAACTGAACAGAATCCTGCCCATCTTGGACTCTGCTTCACCCCCTCCCAGACTGGCAGAGCAGTGGCCCTGGCACCGTAGAGGGAAGAGATGAACTTTAGACCCCACCAGTCTCCCTGTTCTCTCTGAGACAGTCAACCAGGGCTTCTGGACACCCTGACAGAAGGGCTTATATTTTTAATATTAATACTTGGTCTACATATCAGTTGAAGTAAGTACCTGTCTTCTGTCTATCTTAAGAGTAAATAGCACTGTTAAAATTGTAATTTGCTTTTATACTGACATGTTAATATCAGTTCATTAAACAAAGAAAAACAATACTTTTCAGTTCAGCTACAGTTGTTTGTATAAAAAGTGGGATAATTTGCATATCTCTAAGGAAACATAGTGCTGTATTGGAAATTATCAAAATGAATGCAAATTAACTTTGACTGCTGAAAAGAAAATTGAGAAGAAAGTATTTGCTAAGATCAATTACACTATAACAGCCTCTTCTAATTTGTTTCTCAGCTTATTAACACCATAATATACAACACACAGTTTTATTAGAATTATTTCACTTTCTATTGTATATTACAAAAATTAATATCGAAAAGGAAATTGTGAAATCAGAAGGGAAGCATAAGCATTTTCTGGAAATGTTGTGGAGAAGACTGGCCAAGCACTTACAAAAGAGAAATTTAGAGACACCTTGTCTAAACCACACAACAGTGTAAGTCATGGAGAAAATAGCGCAAGCACGGTCATTCACAACAATGAGTCTGTGTAATGTTGCTCATATGCATGTTTCATGCTGACCGTTTGACATTGGTAACTAATTGGTGTGCCCTTCCTGGAGTAGAATATTTCCCCCACTCCTAGCATTCCTTATTTGCCTACAGTTCATTGGGTAGGTGTAGGATTGAGGACTCCTGGGTTCTCCTCTGTCTACCTCAGCATGTTTCTCATTAATCTTCTTTCTCTCATGTTTAGATGGTACTGCTTGTGAGATTATATGGGTGAAGCTTCTGACAGTGTGAGGAGACATATTGTCACAACAAACTCTTTATTCTTCTGGTTCATACAGGTTTTTCAGCCCCACTTCTGAAATTTTCCCTGAGTCTCAGGTTTGAAAGTTGGTTTGTAGATATGTCCACTGAGAATTGGCTCCAAAAATCTGTGATATGATTGGTTGTTGTTTTCTGTACAAACTGAGCAGGTTATTTTTTGGAATAGAAATATATATATATATATATATATGAAAAAAAAGAGGCTGCGAACCAGAGCAAGAAGGTAACATGGGAGTGTTCATAGGGGGGAAAGAGAAAGGGGAGAAATGATATAATTACATTTCAACCTCAAAAGTAAAAGAAATGATTAAAAATAATGAGTCTATCAGATACAATACAAAACAAAATAATGGTAAATTAATTACATTTATTTTTATTAACTACTCTTATAAAATTCTCCTAATTTTTGTGAAAGAAATACAGATATCTGTCTTGAAGAAAAAATTTAAGATTAAAAACATAGAAAATAAACTAAAAATTTGACATATCATGAAAAAAAGCATTCACATATTTCTAAAACAATACAAGATTCAACATTTTTATTATTTCAAAAAACTCATATTTTTCATTATTGTTTTAATTTTTTTCTGTGTATGAGTGTTTTGCCTGCATATGGATTTGTGTACCATATGCATTCTTGGTCTTCTATAAGTCAAAAAAAAGACTAAGAGAACTCTTGTAACGAGTCACAGAGGATTGTGAACTGCTCGTGGTGCTAGGAGTTGAATCTTATTCCGCTGGAAAAGCAGCTGCTGTGATGCTATTGACTGCTGAGGCATCTCTGAAACTTCCTTATTTCTATTCTTCTAGTTCATGTCCATCTAGAAGTATCACAGCACAAATGAAAAGATCTCTACCATCTATGTGAGTGCTGATATTTGAACTTTTCCAAACACAATCGCCACAGAACAAGTATTCAAGGGCTATGTGCAATTTATTAAGGGAGGATTCACTATTAATGTGACCATTTTTGTCACTATTTATTTTACATTTAAGATTTTATATTGAAAGATGGTGGTAGAAATAAATAATTTAAAAAATTAGGTTTACATATTATTGAGTTTTATATAAGTTAACAAAATGCCACCCCTATTTTTAGAGGTTATGGTAATTTCTCCTGGGGGGACCTCAGAATCTGGGAAGATCTTGCTATCATCTGAAGGAAGCTGGCACCATCCAAAAGAAAAGTTCAAACTCTGCATTTTTAAGATGCGTTTGTTCCATAAGAGTTCCCAAGTTCCACTGTTAGGCTCTGGAAGGATCATGGGCTCGGAGCACATTGAAACTCCACAGAAGTCTAACCAAGTCAACTAACATGGACACTTGGCGCTCTCAGAGTCTGAACCACCAACCAAAGAGCATACATGGACTAGATGTAGGCCTCCCTGCACATATGTAGTTGATGTGCAGCTTGGAGCAGGGCCATCCCAAAAGCTGTTGCTTGTTTATGGGATATGCTCTTCTAGCTAGACTGCCTTGTCCGGACTCAGTTGAAGAGGATGTGCTTAGCAGCCTAGCCTTGCAGAGACTTGATGTACCAGGGTGGGGGGACAATCTTGGGTTCTCCCTCCTGCTCAAGGAGAAGGGGAAGGGATTGGGGGGAAAGATTGTGGGAGAATTGATGTGGAGAGGGCAGTGAGCAGTATGAAAAGTGAATAGGTAAAAATAAATAAAAAGAAAGAAACAAAGGAAGAGAAAAGAAAAACTAGAACAAGATATAAAAAGACCTGTTTGCTTTTTCTCTCTCCTTACCTTTCAATGAATCTCTTCATGTCTATTTCTGAGAAACATATCTAACCTCTCTCCTGTGTCTTCTGGCAGTTCAGCTCAGGAAGTGATTTCCTGACAGGATTGCAATGGCTAATTTATAGACCTGCTGGGCAGAGGTGGGCACCTTTAATCACTGGCCTTGTAAAGATGTAGTGAGAAACAGTGGAAACTATATCTGAAAGATGGCTGCAGTGTGATTCCTAGCTGTTGGAGATGATAATCCTTCTCTCTAGGTGTGTTCATTAATGAGTTCTGTATAGCACAGGAGAGAAAGCCAGAGAGTCTCACATTAAAGGAGGCTCACATAGTGTCTCTACTGCGTGGAAAAGGAGATTCTCAAAACACAGGCATGTGGAAGCTACTCAGAAAAGGAAAGGAAGACCATGCTTTGCATAGGATAATGAAAATTATCTGTTGTCTTGGGAATAAATCAACAAATGCTTACTGATGCCATTGTAAATGTTCTTACTACATTATAAAAGTTAAGCTCACACTAAAATCTTAAACCCAGGTGGTAGTGGTCTTATTTACATTCCACTTTCCATACACATACCACTTTTTTTCTTGCCCATTGTTAATTTGAATTGCTCTTCCACATAATCTGGGGAAATTGAATCTGTCTTCATTTTACTGATATGTTTAACACACTCACAATAGTGGTATTTCAAAGTATGTGACCCTGTTAGTATGGTGCAGCATATCTTATGGGCTTAGAGTAAAGCTTTGAACTCAACAGATGAAGAAAATAATCTTCTAAAGAGTGGTCTTTCAGCAGAGAGGAATAAATTACTAACTAATGCATACAAGCACATGAAATGAGATGAAGCAGAGTTTTTCATAAATGTCAATTTTACATGGATTAAAATTTTCTTTGTTTATATACATATGTTGGCTGAAAATATCAAGTGGTTTTGCAATATGAGACACAGAAATTTCTGAAGAGAGAATGAACGTATTGGTAAGCATAGACACTCAAAGGGATATTTTTTAAATTAATGTTGTCTATATGCCATAATTTCAATTAAAGCTAGTCATTATTTTGAACCCTATAAATATAGATTTTCCTACTTTTGAACTAAGTTTTTGTTGTTCATTTTCAATCACTTTCATCGACTCTTTAAAGACAGATATAAAGTTGAGTTTTGTACAGTACCTTAATAGAAATGATAAGGCCAGTTCTAATATGCAGCCTGTCCCTTGCATTGGTTCTAGAAGTACACTTCCCTGCCCAGCAGATGAAGAATTGTGTACTCAAAATCAGATATGAATTGCCAAATATGCAGGAGAAAACCATTGACCCATATTTTTGCCAGTATTCTAGATGGTTCTGAAAAATATCTCGTCTTAAGAGTCACTAAGAATACAATTCATGCACAGCTCTGAGGTCAAAGGTTAATTTGACTGTCAACTTGATCCAGGTCAGAAATAACTAAAATGCAGAAAAATCATACTTTATATGTCCACTAGGATGTTACTGGAAGTAGTTAGATTCAGGGCATGGTCTACTGAATCTTTGATAGATTTAAAAATGATGGCGTTATTAAAACAGGGTGAGAGGGGAGGTCTTTTTGTGTCTTCCCTTAAACTACCAATCATGCTTTCTGTTAGCATCCTGTCTGCTCTGACACATCCCACCTTCCAATGACAGATTTAAACAACTGACGCCATGAGTCAGGATAAGTATTTTTTAAATCAGATATATGATCATGATAAACAGAGCTATCTAACATAAACATGAAAAATACTTTAAAACATGAGAAAATTTGTAAATCTCAATGTTTTGATCTTACATATTACATTGTAATTATTGAGTAAAAAATATAGTGTAGATATTTATTTATATGAGGGGAATTTGAACTTATAAAATTTTTAGAAGTCCTTAGAAGTAACTTTGTTTTCAAAAGCAAATATTGAAGAGTCCATATTGATGGACAACTGATAAATCTTTAGATTTATGTGGTTCTAAATAAAAACATAGGCAAAAGTTCATATCCTACTCCATCCTGGGAGAGCACATACCGTGGATGATGCATGAACGTGAGACTCAGGTGTGAGAAGATGTGAGAGCTCCATATTTTATAGATTGGTTGCTTTTTTATCTGATTTATCAATCCAATAACCCAAAGAGTTGATATGAGACCTTAGACTTTTACTAATGACATTGTTAATGTTCATTTCCATTTCTTTCTCATCTTTACAAAAATAAGCCACCTCAGTAAGCAAAAACGAAACAGCCTGGTCAGTCCTATTAAGTAAATTAAATAATTTTATTAAACACATAGACACGCATACACACACACACGCGCGCGCACGCGCGTGCACGCACACACGCACACAAAGAGAGAGAGGGAGTCAGAGAACATACAAAGTTCAAGCAGGAATAATAAACACAATATGAAAATGAGCAAAAGAGGGAAATGGCAGTAGATGGAAAAGATGTGATAGAAAAAGAGGGGTAACAAAGAGAGGAAGTTCGAGGAGGAGAAAGAACATTAGTATGCAGTATCAAAGAAGGTCAAGAGTATTTTTAACAACAGTAGAAGATTGGAGTCAGTAAAGGAACATTAAAAATCAGGCACAAATGTTACATTTTCATTTTTTCATTGCCAACCTGCGTGAAACAAAGAAATCAATAATAGAATAACTGAAGAACACAGCAGGACAAACAATCAGAGCAAACAATGACAAGCCCAGAATCCTTCACTGCAGGAAGCTTCATAGTGGGATGGGTTGCAATCCAGAATTTAAGACAGAGAAAACAGAAGAGAGTGGCTGCAAATGCATCTTAGAGGGAATATTGAGTACTGAGCATTTAAATAAAAAATGTGCATATCATAAATCAATAAGTTCACCGGTACAAACACATTCACATGGGCATGTGTAGCTTGCCCCTTTTCATTTCATTCTTCTTATAAAGTCATAATTACTTCAGCAGTCTAATTATAAACAACATATTAGAAGCCATGATCGGCTTCTCCTGAATGCAATCAATAAGACAGTAATTATAACATCACCAAGAGCCTTGCATCAGGACAGATCAAGTCCTGGCAGTGGCATCTCTAGGATGCTACTTATTGAAAACACGATTCTAATTTTACTTCTTATGAGCGACTTGTCACACTGAAAGGATTAGTCAAGTCTCATTAGCCAGGTCATATCAGAGTATTAAAAACAAAGGAGAACAGAGAGACTGAAGAGTAAGAATACATTTCTGACTTATTTAATGAGCTCTTGAAATTAAATATATCATATATCCAACTTAGTGCCAGCCTAATAGTATTTCAGAATGTGTGTTTATGGACCTCAATCAATCTTTTATTGGAACCCTGTCAAATCAAACAGCTGTGAATAAAAAAATTACAGGATTTTATATTTTTAAGCATTAATTACTTGATGATGAATTTGTTGATAATAAGAATTGTAAAATCCAGATATTAGGTTATCTTTTTTACCCTCTGTAAGAATCACGTTCTGACAAAATTTTGGAAAACAATCTATCATTGTAGTCTGTACAAAACTTCCTTTAGTATCTTTCATCATGAGTGTGGTTTATGTTCAGTGGAAGATGAAGAAAACTCACAGAAAAATATGGAGATGACAGATGTGCTAATCATACAGATTGAATAATTGGATAGATATATCTAAGCATAGTATCGTATCCCATAAATCCATATAATTATTATGCATTGAAAATTTAAGAAATATATGTGTGACTGCACAAACTTGCCATTCTGGGAATGACAGCTAAGGCAAGAGATTCATGAGCTTCACTTTAGCCTGAGCTTCCTGGGAAAACTCACATAAAAGCAATAGAACAATACATATAAAAACTTTAAGAAGCATTATAAATCATCTTAGCTACTTCAGATGTGTTTTATATTGGAATTGCTCTCTAGTTTGCAAACCCCTTTAACTTCTGCATAGTGATTCTTAATAGCTTTTTCAGTTCATTTGGAAGAACTAATGGACCATCCCTACAAAAGAACATGTTCTCCACCCTTCTCTTCCTATCTTGATCACAATTACAGATCATGTTAATGTTTATAGAAGAAAATGATATGTAAGGGACCCCACAACCCTAATTTCCTCAACTAAACCTGATATCCAGTTCCATGTTTGGATCATACGAAAGATAATTCAACTAAGAAATGGCCAGTTTCCAATAATTGTGCCACAATGCAAAAACGAACTCAGACGTTAAATGTAGAATTTTGAAGGTATTTGCTGTTGCTATGTGTGCAGTTACTGCCAGGTCAAAAGGAAGACAACAGTAGTGAAGACTACAGCCTGGAATAAACTCAAATGAACCATACAGCGTATTATGCATCCGTGTCACCCAGCTTGAATGTGTCCACTGTGCCTTAATTAAGAGATGCTCTGGTCACACTCCTGGAATCCTGATGATAAGCATTCATTCTCATAGGAAAGGGCAAGATTGATGATGCTCAAAAGCTTTCCTGAGATCACCAGGCACTCTCTTCTTCTCCTTGTAAGGTTATACAACCAGGAAACAATGAACCTGGCACTCTTTCATAGTGTAACTGCCCATTCCTTACCCAGAGATTTCTGGAGTGGCTGTGTTCTTTCGGTCACACCCATGGCCCTGCAAATAAACCCAACTAAGTCATTGCCTGTCTGAAACCTGCAACAAATGTATCAATGATCTTTCTATATGGGATGAATAACGTTTCTCTCCCTCTCCTGTCATACAATGTCATCTTATATGTACAAACTGGTAAGTAACTTGATCCGTTTTTAGCAGAGGACACATGTATATGACATTCTTAGAGAAACATCATTTATTTTCAAAAATGCCCACATGTGGAAAAGTTGTCATGTACTTTTTGTGTGAACACCCAAACACACATATGCTTTATTCTAATGAGGAAGGAAGCAGTTCAGAATTTAGAAACCACCTAAGAGAGAAAGTGAACAACGTGAAGAAACTGTTAACAAGCTCTATCTTACATTCTGATGTGTATTAACACTATTCATTTAAAATCTGGTTTTCTTCATTCTCTCTCATTCATTATGAGAAGCACATGGGCAAGAGGAAGGTGAGTGGCAGTTTTATTAGCACTTCTGGAAATGATGTCTAATAATGTCTTTACGTTGAATATATATATCTTACATTATTTATCATTCCAACTGCATGAAATTTCATGGATTGTCCAATGTCGAGTGACTGCTGAGGTGTATTACCCCATTCAGCATGTGACAGTTACAGAAGCCTATATTCTAAAACTCACTCATAGGAACGAAAAGAAGGAATTGAAATATTTGCAAGATATACAGGAAGGAGCATGAATTGTTTTAAGTTATTGCGGAAAGAATTGTATTGCTAATATAGTCAAGCCTTAGTTTCAAAGCACCATATGTCCCTGTATCGGTGAGGCTATCTATACATAACTAGTGTGTCCTGAGAGAGACTCCACACTCAAGAGACATTAAGATGAGCATTATGTGACATGTCTTCCTTGATTGCTATAATATCCCTTGCAAGCACTGAAAAGGGAAAGTTAAAAAGTATATTAGTAAATATTATGGTAGCCAATGCAGGCCGCATGAAATGCCATGTGATGTATTTGATCACTGTTATAAATAAGCCATTACCCTCTAGGACAGATTGCGTGGCTTCTGTTCCCTTTATAGGCTCTTCAAAGACTCCACTTGATCACAGTGCATCTGAGGCCTGTGTGTCAGGGAGACATTTTAGACTTGGCTTCTGTTAACTTTCATTCTGTTCGGCCTCGTTTTGGATATCTGTGTCTGTGTTTTCATATACATACAGTTGATGCTTTAGTCTATGGAGGCTTTTACACTATTTCTTAGAGAAGCATTGAGTACTTTCAGACAGCCAGTGACTGGCCACTTCACTGTTAAAGTCTTAAACAAGATTGGCTCTTGAGGTTGATCATTAATTAGCTGGAGTTCATCAGTATGATTCCTGCATGGTAAAGGCCTCAGGATTTAGTGCTCTCATTTCGGAACTTTGATGCAGAAATGCACTTCTCTTTTTATTTTTTATTTATTTTTACACTCCAGATTTTATTCCCCTCCCGGTTCACTCTCCAACTCTTCCATATCCCATACCTCCTCCCTGCCCCCCCTCCCAGTCTCTACGAGGATGTCCCCACCCCCACTCCACCAGACATTTAAACTGCCTGGGCCCTCCAGTGTCCTGAAGATTAGGTGCATCTTCTCTGACTGAACCTGAATGGAGACCCGGGAGTCCTCTGCTCTATATGTGTTGGGGCCTCACCTCAGCTGGTGATTGCTGCCTGGTCGGTGATCCAATGTCTGAGAGATCTTGGGGGTCCAGGTTAACTGAGACTGCTGGTCCTCCTACAGGGTTGCCCTCCTCCTCAGCTTCCTTCAGCTTTTCACTAATTCAACAGAGGGCTCAGCAGCTTCTGTTATTGGTTGGGTGCAGATATCTGCATTTGACCCTTTCAGATGCTTGTTGGGTCTTTTGGAGGGCAGTCATGATAGGTCTCTTTTTTGTGATCACCCCATACTCTCAGTAATGGTGTTAGATTTTGGGGCCTCCCCGTGAGATGAATTCCATTTTGGACCTGTCGCTAGACCGTCTTTTCCCCAGGCTCTTCTCGATTTTCATCCCTGAATTTCTTTCAGACAGGAAGAATTATGGGTCAGAGTTTTGATTGTAGGATAGCAGCCTCATCCCTCACTTGATGCCCTGTCTTTCTGCTGGAGGTGGGTTCAGTAAGTTCCCTCTCTCTCCCTCCGTGGTAGAGCATTTCATCTGAGCCCCTCCCCTGCTGAGTCCTGAGAGTCTCTCAACTCCCAGGTCTCTGGTACATTTTAGAGGGCCCTCCCAACCTCCTTTCTCCTGAGGTTGCCTGTTTCCATTCTTTCGGCTAGCCCTGAGTGCTTCAGTCCTTTTCCCCAACCGGATACCAGATCATGTTCTCCACTCCCCCCATTCCCATCCCGTTTACCTCCTCTGTCCCTCTTTCCCTCCCCGCTTCTGGTTATTTTCTTCTTCCTTTTTGAGTTATGTGGACTTTATCTTGGGTATTCTGTACATTTTTTGGACTAATATCCACTTATTAGTGAGAACATATGAAATGCACCTCTTATGCTAAGCAAGTGGTGTCCTTAACTCAAGTACATTCCCTCCAGGTCTGTGCTAATTTAGCAGAAAATTCAATGACCCGTGGCTCTTCTTTAACTCTACAGTAAATCCTGATGGAAGTGCATCCAATTGCATTAATTGGCTTAATTTTAATCAAAGCTAAGCAATTATATAAGCTTAAATTCTAGTGATAGCACATCATTTCATCAAAATTTACAGGTTCTAACACATTATTGTTCACAACTCTGCAAGTATTTGTTTACACAACAGTAATCAATATAATTCTACAAGAAAATTAAATTCCTTGCAAAGAATTACTGACTACCTTCATATTGAATGCATCAAGCATCATAAATAACTGAATAAAATAAGCAGAATGTGTACTTTAAAAAGATATAAGGGTAAAATATCCTAATCTGTTACCTGTCAGTCAAATGTGGTTCAAATGACTGCACTATATTGTCAAGCATCATTCTAGCATAGATATTGCGTAGACAATGAAGGTAGAGTTCTAGTTATAGAATTATTATTTTAGTTAGGAATTAAGCAAGCAAATAAATAAATTTACAAGATAATTTCAGCATTTTTCTTGATTAAAAAACTAAAATGTATAAATGGGTTTAACATAATTTGTATGTAAAAGCAGATACAATCGGTCTTTGCTTGTCGTTGTTCTGTTGGATACAGCTGCTCTTTAGTGGAAATACATTCTAAAATGTTCTGGTTAGGAAAAAAAAGGAACAATTCAAAGCAATTATTCAAACATTTTTACTTCACATGTGCCACATACACAGTGAGAGAGAGAGAGAGAGAGAGAGAGAGAGAGAGAGAGACAGACAGACAGACAGACAGACACACACACACACACACACACACACACACACACACACAAATACACACACCACAAAATCCAACAGCAAGAGTAAAATCATCCCAATGGCAAATCATTTCTGCATCTCTATCTATTGATGACAGATAATCTTCACAAGTTGCTCTTCTATTCTGAAAATTAAGAGAGCAAAATGTTATTACATAGCATTTACAATATCAGTGAGGGAAAATCCTGAAATTTAAGTTATGAAGTCATAAAACTATTACTTTGGTATCAGATATGTTGAAATGCTAGTATGTTTAAAAGACTACAGTTTTTCACCTACAAAATTATAATTATTTAAGATCTCAAGACAAAATTAGAAGGAAAAATATAACCAATAACATAAAGTTATTGATAGAATATTGTTTAATAAATGACAGGAAGGAAATAAAGGAAATAATAGCTGAAAGTGACAAAAAGTAAATCAGTTACAGTAATGTAGTGTTCTCATGATTGCATTATTCAGTTTTCACTGTTAGTAAGTCAAAGAAAATATAAGGCAAAATAATTTCATTTATTTTACTTTTGTGTTAAAATAAAGTAAATAAATCTAAAAACTATATAGATTGCCATCCATTTTCAGTGCCAAACAAATAAATAAATACAAGTCAGCTAGTCCAATATCATGGCCTGGGTCTGCAGATCTGTTCCCAACTCCTAGCTCCAGACACAGAGCTGCATCCCATGTTCTGGAGAGGCATTTGGGTACTGAAGACATCTTCTCAATGATTGCATGCTGGCTGCAGCACTAGTGAGATCTTAGACTTTGTATAGGAGACAGCATAGGTTCAGACCCCACAGTAGGACTTCATGTGCTGGAGCATCTGCCTCTCCTTCAGCTCATGCAGGCTCATAGGGCTTATCGGATCTGCCTGGTGGATGCTAAGGGAAGCACAGGAAAAAGACTTCTCTGTAGATAGGGAATACATTTTTTTTCTTTCCCTGTGTGCAGTTAAACTAATCTCCAGTATGTCTGCAAATTGATTCTTATTCTCTTTAAATGTTTAATATACTCATGTTCTAGGCATGAGGTTCAGGAATAAATTTGGATTCTTCATTTCATATCTTCTTAAATAGAAAAATTTAAAATATATTGAATTAAGGCTTCAGCTTCAAGTCATTGAAAAGATAACCTGATGGTTTTCACTAGAAATTCTTTGTAATTTAGTGCTGCCAAAGTTATTTGAAACTTGATTGAGTCTAAGTCATATGCTGAAGCACACAGTACTGGTAGAGCACTTTTTAAAAAAGCAAAAGCTGCATTTATCTCAAATATTAATTCTTTTAAGAATATATAGTTAAGTGTTGAGGATTGGAGAGATACCTGAGGAGTTAAGAATTTTATTGTTCTTGTACAGGGCAGGATTTCCAAACCACATGTTCGTTTAGGTTCCTCATACTTGTGATCCCAGTACCAAGAGAACCAATGTTCTCTCCTGCCTTCTGTGCACACTGCCCACATAGAAAGGAGTGGCAGGATCTTTATAGTTTAGAAAATATTAGCACTCTTTATATCTCATATTGTTTATATTTTCATGCAAGTTTCAATAAGCCTTGCTAAATTTAAAAAGTGCTGAAATATTTTCACCGATTTTTTTCTTCCAGATAACTTAAAAATTATCTTTTGTTTTTGATAAAAACTTTCAAAAAAGAATAGAAAGAAAAAAATATGTGAATTGTTTTAATATTAAGCAAGTATTTTAACTTTAAGTTTGCAGCTAACATTGTTACCCATTTTCTGGGCACTTCTAGTTCCTCATTTACATATTGTGCACACATTTTTGAATTCTCTAAGTCAGTTATGTTGCTAAGATGGATTCTACACATCACACAGCAAAATGTCCAACAATAGAACATAGTCAGCTAACGCCATCTCTCTTAATGTAGGTTTAAGCTTCTTTAAAATGCTAAAATTATTTCCACTCTTCCTTCTTGGCACCGAAGATTGCTCTGACCATCACCCATCCCTGGCAGCTATTAAGACTTCTTAACTGAAAGCCACTCAGTTCATCTTATTGGGGTTAACTGCAGGACTTCAGAAAGATTCGAGTCCCCTATCTCATCAAAGGAGACCCAGAGATCACAAGTCACAACATCATAATTTAGATGGTCCAGGAACTTAGAGACAGGAAAGCAATCAGAGTTGAGTGGGTACCCACTGACAGCTATTCTAATATCACTTCACTACATACCATCGGGCAGGATTTTAAAGCTACTTTTCATACTTCTAATGCCAAGACCCATATTTGTTTTTCAATACTGATGATTCCAAATAATTTCCTCAAGGAGTTTACAGATTGAAAATTGGAAATAAAGAAATGGACACAACCCCCTTTTTAGTTCTATGTTCTGAAACATAGTTTTCACTTTCATATCAGCCTGGTCACTGACAGTGAGATTAGAAGGGTAACTGGTTCCACCATTACCCTAAAATATCTTGCCAGCAAAACAAATTTTAGGTCTAAGTTTTGTGGCTGGGTTGGGTCTTCCAGTTCCACCATCTTGTTTTGATGCAGAAGATGGCGGGTTCCTTATCTTCTGTTAATACGGGTCTTTCTTGGAGTCACCTTTTAGGTTTCAGAAAGTTTTCCACTGCAACAAAACTTTTAAGTGGGTTTCACATATTCACACTTGGACCTTACTTCTTATTAACTTCCTCTGGTCTGTGAGTTGTATCAAGGGTATTCTGAACATTTTGGCTAATATCTACTTATCAGTGAGTACATATCACGTGTGTTCTTTCATGAGTGGGTTACCTCACTTAGGATGATATTTTCTAGTTCCATTTATTTGCATACAAAAATCATGACGTTCTCTTTCTTAATAACTGAATAGTATTCCTTTGTGTAAGTGAAACACATTTTTTATTCATTCTTTGATCAGGAACATCTGGATTGTTTCAAGCTTCTGATTATTACAGTCAAGGCTTCTATGAATATAGTGGAACATGTGTGTTTGTGTTATAGTGGAGCATCAGTTGGGTATATTCCCAGGGGTAGTATAGCTAGGTCTTCATGTAGAACTATTTCTCATTTTCTGAGGAACCACCAGATTAATTTCCATAGTGGTTATACCAGTGTGCAATCCCGCCAGCAATGGAGGAGTGTTTCTCTTTTAACACATCCTTGCCAGCATGTGCTGTCACTTGAGATTTTTATCTTAGCCATTCTGACTTATAACCTGTTCTTAAGGAAAGCAATAAAGAAATTAAAGATTATAGCCATTCTGACTGTTGTGAAGGAGGAAATCTCAGGGTTGTTTTGATTTGCATTTCCCTGATGATTAAGGATGATCATTTCTTTAGGTGCTTCTCCATGATTCAATATTCCTCAGGTGAGAATTCTTTGTTTAGCTCTGTAGTCCATTTTTAATATGGTTATTTGATTCTCTGGAGTCCAACTTCTTGAGTCCTTTGTATATATTGGATATTAGCCCTCTATCAGATGTAGAATTGGTAAAGATCTTTTCAATCTGTTGGTTGCTGTCTTGTCCTATTGACAGTATACTTTACCTTATAGAAGCCTTTCAATTTCATGAGGTCACATTTATCAATTGTTGTTAAGCTGTAAGATCAATTGTTGATCTTACAGCTTAGGTCACTGGTGTTCAGTTCAGGAAATTGTCCCCAGTACCAATGCATTCAAAGTTATTTCCCACTCTGTCTTCTATTAGACTCAGTGTGTTGGGATTTTTGTTCAGGTTCTTGATCCACTTGCACTTAGGTTTTCTGCAGGGCAATGAATATGGATTTGCATTCTTCTCATTTTTGATTTTGTCACTGTGGATACTGTCTCTCCATCTTCTGGCTATTTTGGCTAAGTGTTTGCCTTTCCTGTTGATTTCTTCAAAGTGCTAGCTCTTGGTTTGGGTGATTCTTTGTACTGTTTCATTTGTTTCTAATTTATTGATTTCAGTCCTGATTTTGACTAATTCCTCATTCAGTGTGCCTGCTTCTTTTTTTTCTAGAGCTTCAAGGTGTACTTTTAAATTGCTGTTATGAGAAGTATTTTCCCCTTAATATTGCTTTCATTTTTCCCTTTAAATTTGGGTACCTTGGGTATGTTATGCCTTTACATTTTTGAATAGAATGTCTTTAATTTCTTTATTACTTTCCTGAAGCACAGGGTATTGAGTAGATAGTTGTTCAATTTTCATGAGTGTGTAGGTCTTCTGTTGTTTCTGTTGTTGAAATGCACTTTTTATCCATGTTGGTCTAATAAGATACATGGACTCATTTCAGTTTTCTTGTATCTGTTGAGGCTTGTCCTTTGAATGATTATGTGATCAACTTTGAAGAAGGTTCCATGAAGTTCTGAGAAGAATGAATATTCTTTTGTGTTTGGGTGAAATATTCTCTAGATTTGTGTTAGGTCCATTTGATTCCTATGGTCAATTAATTTCATTATTTCTCTGTTTAGTTTTTGTATGGATGACCTGTTGCTTGATGAGAGTGGGATGTTGAAGTCTCCTATTTTTAATATGTGGAGTTTGATGTTTAAATTAAGATTCAGCAAAGTTTTACAAATATGGATTTCCTTGTGTTTGGAATACAGATGTTCAGAATTATAATATCATCTTAATAGATTTCTCCTTCAATGAATATGAAGTGTCCTTCCTTTTCTCTTTTGATGAATTTTGGTTGGAAACCTATTCTATTAGATATGAGAATGTCTACTCCAGGTTGCTTCTTGGGCTTGTCTGCTTAGAAAATGTTTTTCAAGTTCTCTGCTATGAGGTAATATCTATGTTGCTGAGGTGTGTTTCTTGTATACAGCAGGAAGACGGAATCTGTTTTTTACATTCACATTGTTAGGCCTGTGATCTTTGTTGGAGAATTGAGTCCATTGATGAAGAGTGATTAATGACCACTTCTTGTTACTTCTTGTTATTTTGATGTTGATGGTGTTAGTGTGTGTGTGAGTGTGTGTATGTGTGTGTGTGTGAGTGTGTGTATGTGTGTGTGTTTGTTTGTGTGTTTGTGTATGTTTCTGGTTGTGTGTTTTTCTCTTGTTTTTGCTGGTGTGGGATTATTTATTTCTATTTTCTTGGATAAAGTTCTCCTTCTTCAGTTGTATTTTTCCTAGTTTTTTCTGTAGGGATGGATGTTTGGATAGATTTCATTTGAATTTGGATTTTTTTTGAAATATCTCTTTTCCTTCCATCTATGGTGATTGAGAGCTTTTCTGGTATAGTAGTTTAGGCTGGCACCTGTGGATTTTTAGAAGTGGCAAGATACCTATCTAGGCTCTTCTAACTTTTAGAGTCTCTGTTAAGAAGGCAGATATATTTCTGATAGTTCTGCCTTTGTATGTTGTCTGCCCTTTACCATTTGGTGCTTTTAATAGTCTATCTTTGTTCTGTTGATTTCATGTTTTTATTATTATTTGGTGGGAGGATTTTCTCTTCTGTTCCAGTCTAATTGGTGTTCTACACGCTCCTTCTATGATATAGGCATCTTATTCCTTATGTTGGGAAAGTTTTTTTCTTCAATTTTGTTGAAAAAATTTCCTCAGTCTTGGAGCTGTGACTCTTTACCTTCTATTCTTATTATTCTTGAGCTAGGTCTTTTCATCGTATCCCTGGTTTCTTGGATGTTTGTGTCAGGAATTTTCCCATTCATCATTTTCTTTAATTTATCAAATTCTTCTATTGAATCTTCTATGCCTCACAGTCTCTCTTCTGTCTCCTATGTTCTGTGGTGATGCTTGCATCTGTTGTTCCGATTCTCTTCCCTAGGTTTTCACTTCCAGTATTCCTTTAGTTTCTCTTTTCCTTTTTTCTCCTATTTCCACTTTCAGGTCTCAAACATTTTTCTTTCTTTCTTTTTTCTATTTATACTATTTTTATGTATATCTTTATGGAATTATTGTTTCTTCTTTAAAGCGCTCTACCTGCTTGATTGTATTTTTCTGTATTTCGTTAAGGGATGTATGCATTTCCTCCTGAAAGGCCTCTATCATCTTTACAAGATTGGACTTAAGGTCACTTTCTTCTACTTCAGTTGTGTTAGTATGTCCAGGGCTCGGTGTAGTAGGGCAGCTATGCTCTTAAGCTTTCATAGTGCCCTATTTTTGTTTGTTTGTTTTTTGTTGTTGGTGGTGGTAATGGTCCTTTTTTCTTATTCTTTTCTTGTTTTGTGTGTGTGTGTGTGTGTGTGTGTGTGTGTGTGTGTGTGTGTGCGCGCGTGCGCGTCCAGGCGAGTGCCTTGTGCATGTGTGTGCACGTGTGTGCACGCGAGCTTTTGTGACCTTTCTGGATCTTTAGTTAGTCATTTGGATAGCTTTGGTTCCTGGATTTTCCTGTTGCTTGTAGTAGTAGGTATTGGAAGGAGGGTTAACCTCAATGGTCCTTGAGTGGCAGGCCTCTGATGGGTATACTTGGGCTACAAAGTTCCAGATCAGTGGGTCTCTATTATTCAGGATCTGCTGTTGTATGGTTCAGGATCTGCAGTTGGGTTGAGAGGTGACAGCTCAATAGAGGTATTCCAGGCAGAGAAGGCTGCTCAGGGCAGCTTGCAGTATCACTGAGAACACAGCAAACCAGGAAGGTGGATGGGGTAGGGAAGCTAACTTGTACGTTGCAGAATTTTCAACTCTGAAGAGGGTAGGGAGAGAGGAGGAGGGAGAATGGAGGTCTGTAGGGTATAATGGACTGCTTAGAGCTGCTTGATGTGCTCCAGAAGACTCAGAAAGTAGTCTATCATGGAGCTCTAATATCACTATTAACGTTTGTGGATTACTGTCTATATGCAGATGAGGTCAGGCACAAGATAAGGCTAGATCCTGTGTTTGGGCAGTAGATAAAGAAGGTGGGCTAAGAAATTTTAGAGATTAGAGAGATAGACATGGGGATAGGAAAGGAAGGTAGAGGAAGAGAAAGACGATCCAGATTCCATGTGGCCTTAAATAGCCACAAATAACTATGAATATCTTATAAGGGACAGATAATTACAGGAAAATGTGTCGTATTTAGGTGAGTAGTTTATATCAATATGCATTGGCTCTAAGTTCATTGCATGGGCATTTTGTGTGTTGGGAATTTACTGATGTAAGTCTGACTGATAAATTACAAACTAGAAGTTTTGATTTTGCCAAGTTATTGAGTTATGGGGGATTTGTTGCAGTTGCATCTAACCACAGGGGGTAGATGGCTGGGAAAGTGAACAGGATTTGTGTCAAGAGAACGGTGAGATGGCAGGGAAACCGTGTAACTGGAACATAGCTAGTACTAGCCTGGGTGCCTGCCTTGATTTTTATATTCATGCAATGTAGGTTCCTGTCGATGTGTGTCTCCCATTACTTAAGCATACTTTCTTAATGGAAGGATGTCAAAAGTTGTACAAGTTACAAGAAATCACATGAAATGTATGTGAATCTGGAGTTGCTCTTGGAGGATTTATTTTGAGGAAACTGTTGCTGTGGAAAATCACTGAGTGCATTTGCTGCCTGTAATTATGCAGAAGTTCTGAGCACTGTTCCACATGTGGATACTGTTTGCTCATGCCCATGTAAGCAACCTCAATAGATTCTATGTCAGCACTCTGGGCTTCCAAGAAACTGTGTTTTTACTATGTCATCTACACCATCCTTGGTAGAAAAGACACATCTACAGGTGCCCTCACATCAAAACGTGTCACACAGAACAAAGCTGAACTATTATTTATTGCAGAAATATTCATAATAACAGAACAGAGTTTTTCAATGAGATTTATATACATGTACAATCATTGACCTACATTAGGGATTCAAATTCCCCATGTTATTACAACAGATACCTTACCTCAAGATGAAGTTTCAAGATGTCTAATAACAATGAAACATGCAGTGCTGAGCTCCAGTTTTTAAATATTTTGTATCTAAAATAATAGTTTTTCTCTGTTGCTTCACCACACCAAACCATTCCTACATATTCTACTGTTAAATACGGTCATAGTCCACACCTTAGGAACTGAAGAAAAGAAAGACTGTGGTGTTAACATGTAATATGACTGAGGTTGACTGGACAACTGTATTAGCATTTATCTCTGTAGCTTGGCCTAAAATAAATAGTAGCAAAATATACGAGGGAATTACATTTTCTAAAATAGTAAGCAGGTAACAAAAGCCCCCACAAAAAAGGGTTATTATGCTTATCCAGAGTTGCTCAACATACATTGAAAAATACCCAGTAGGATGGAATAATAGGACAAAAAGAGGAAAAACAAGTGTTGTGACAAAAATCAGAGGTGAAGCATATGTATGAGGCAGACAAGTCCCAGTTAGGTACCTTCAGATTCTCAGGTATTTTACTGAGGGCACAGGTCATACAGAGTAACTGGGCTTTGACTCCTCAGAACTTGTTGGTACTTCAAATATTCTGTGAAAATTCAGCAAAACAACACATATATTATGATAGATATAAAGTCTTTATATATGTATATATAAACTATATGAACATATGTACTATATGAACAGGATATTTGTATAAATGCTTTGTAAAATTTAAATCTCACCAGTACTGTCATTAGGTTTATAAATATACTCCTTACCTCACTAGACTTCTGTGTCTCAATGCCAATTGCAAAAGGATGCATATGTAGTGTGACAGTTTCTAAGCTCATTTTGACCTCCAGTCCCACCACTATGTCCATTACATAACTTGATGTTTACTTGTGAACACTGTATTTTCTTAATGTATGTATTATCATCATTATTTGATCATTTCTTCACTCAATCATGCTTTTCCTAGCAGTCCTGATTGATGGCACTGCTTGTTTATGTCCTGGGAGGAAAGCTGAAGCACTGTAGCACCCATTCTTAGTGAGAATAATCTTATGGCATAATCTCATGGTAGCTATCATTTTGGAAGGTTAACCCAAGGGCAGTTCTGTCTCACTGGAATGCACAGTGGAGCTCAAAGAGTTAAAGTTGCTGGCATTCAAATGTCAATCACAGCAGAAGGAAAACTCAAACTAACTTTTGAAGCTCACAGTATGCCTATTACATGCTTACAGGGAAGAAGCGCCAGGTTACATAGGTCTCCCAGAGGCAAGGCTGACTGTGTGATGACTATGGTGGGCACTTGACTTCTGTTTATGGCACTGGACTTCTCATGGATTTGGTGAAGCAAAAACACCTATTTATAGCAAGTACCATTTCAGGTTTCTCTTTTGGTACAACCTTGGTTGTATAAAATAGTTTGTAAAACAAAGTCTCTTATTCAGAAATGCATTAAATATCATTTAATTAAAGAATATCAAATAATTAAAGAATAAAATAACTGAAGAATATCACTGCAGTAAAAAACATGGATCACAGTGCAACTTATGTTACTTGCATTTTGATGTCTATTGGCTCTAGTAATATTTTGATATATCATCAATTTAATCAGTATTATCTATCTATTTATGTATCTATCTACTTACGTGTCTATCTATTTATGTATCTATCTATGTATATGTCTATCTATCTACCTACCCATTTATCTGTCAGTCATATACTCATTTGCCACACAGGAGTGTATACATAAGGTTTTCTGACATGGGGAAAAGACACAGCAAAGAAGTTTGTTCCTTGCTGCAGAATAGCATACACTCTTCAGCATCAAATTCGGTAGATTTATGACTAAATAAATGGATCAAGAATGCGGCAGAGTAGAAATCTATTTTATGGATTCATCTATCACTCAGAGGACCAGTTTCTAAGCTTATATATCAATCCCATAGTTCCACACCGAGTTCCATGTGTCTTAGAGAAGGAGACCAAGATTTACATGGCTGTGGTGCTGACATGACAGGAAATATTTTCTATTGCTCTAAGACTGTCATTTTCTTCTCGGAAGATATACAATGAGGGTGACATCCAGGAAAGTGAATGCTTTCTACAATAACACTGACCCCTCACTTTATCATAATAAATTTTATTAAATTAATTATTAAATTTTATTAAATTAATGATTCGATCATACCATCACAAGACAGTATGAAAAATTGTGAGTTCAAATACTTAAAATTAAAGAAAATGATTTCACTATTTGAGTAGTTCTATCAATGATAAATGAAAATGGGAAATACATTTCTAAACATTTTATTTTAATTTAGCACAAAAAACATGAAACAATATTTTCATAATGTTCTCATCAAGAATTTGACTCCTGTTTTTTAATATTAATTACAAATTAAGATGCCCACGAATATAAATAAATGCAATCGCTAACCAACTGAACAAAAGCCAGGGTTTTCTAGTTAAATGTTTCACATGAAACTAGATCAAAATCAGGATGGTACTCAGTGTTTCTTTCCAGTGTTATGGAACAGAAAGTGACTTAGAAGAGATTCAGTGACCACGAGACATCGTGACTTTGATTGGGCACTTAGGTCATTTATGCAGTACATTATTACACTTCACACAAATGTAACCTGATTCAAAAACAAGTGATATAAAGGTCTATCAAGAATAGGAAAAAAGTAATATAATGTCTCTATGCAGGAGTAATTTAGAAGACAGAAATCTCTTTTTGTCTGTTCTTTCCTATGTTTCATTAACTGCATAAAAGAAATGGAATCAATCCAGTGCTCCACCAACAGAATAATATATGGATAATATAGTACACATGTAAACAGACGCACATGTGGCTATAGTATAATATGCAGAAAAGAGTATAAGAAAAGCCAGTGAAAAGGGCTGAGGAAGGGCTGAATGAAAGTAATTGATGGAGTTGTGAAAGAGATGTAAACCTAATTATTTTCTAATTCTAATTCTGTCGCATTCTTTGTTATGGATGGTGAATATGAGTTTAAGTATATACAATATTGGAAGATAAAAAATTCAATGTGACCTTCAGAGCTTCTGTTTGAATGATAAACTTAGTGTTCATTGATTTTTATTTATTTATTTATTTATTTTTATTAACTTGAGTATTTATTATATACATTTCGAGTGTTATTCCCTTTCCCGGTTTCCGGGCAAACATCCCCCTCCCCTCTCTCCTTCTTTATGGTTGTTCCCCTCCCCATCCTCGCCCCCTTGCTGCCCCTCCCCCCAACAATCTAGTTCACTGGGGGTTCAGTCTTAGCAGGACCCAGGGCTTCCCCTTCCACTGGTGCTCTTACTAGGATATTCATTGCTACCTATGAGGTCAGAGTCCAGGGTCAGTCCATGTATAGTCTTTAGGTAGTGGCTTAGTCCCTGGAAGCTCTGGTTGCTTGGCATTGTTGTACATATGGGGTCTCGAGCCCCTTCAAGCTCTTCCAGTTCTTTCTCTGATTCCTTGATTTTTATAGATTATGGATATGGTTAATTTCTGTGTGCAATGTTTTATTTATTTTAAATTGTTTTATTATTATTATTAATATTATTACTAATAAAATTTGAATTTTAAAAGAGATACTCAGACTCTAGAGATGCCAGAAAAGGTCAGAATTAGGCTGTGAATTTCTATAGTCCTTAATGCATAACTGACAATAGAGAAGGCCAGGATAAGTAGAGGTAGTTCTTAGGGATGTGAGCAGAAGGAGGCTCCAACACAAGTGCCCTGAGAGCTAGGGACTCTTATTTACAAAGGCAGAACGTCAAAGTTCCCAAGGAGGTTCCAGGTTGAAAAACTGAAAAAACAGTTAAGATTTAAGAGGAGATATGTACAAAATATTTCACCCTAAAACAAAAGAATACACCTTCTCAACACCTCATGTTACCTTCGCAAAAATTGACTATATAGTTGATCACAAAACAAGCTTTAAACAATATAAAAACTTGAAATACAGCCCATTTATATATAGCCACCAAAATTAGATAATATTGACAAACTCAAGAGATGCATGCTGACAGGAGCCTGTTGTAGTTGTCTTCTGAGAGGCTCAACCAGAGCATGTCAAATACATAAGCAAATACTAGCAGCAAACCATTGGACTGAGATTGGGGTAGGCGTTGGAAATTACAGAAAGGATTGAAGGAGCTGAAGGGGCTTACAACCCCATATGAACATCTATACCAACCATCCAGAGCTCCCAGAGACTAAACCACTAGCCAAAGATTACACATGGACAGACCCATGGCTTCAGCTGCATATGTAGCAGAGGATGGGCTTGTTAGACACCAATGGGAGGAAAAGTTCTTGGATCTGTCAAGGATGGACACCCCCACGGCCCCAGTGCAGGGGAATTTGAAGGGGAGTAAGAAATGGGGTCACTGGGGAGGGGGACAACTGATAGAGGGCTTATATCCAAAATATACAAAGAACTCACAAAGGTAGACTGCAGGGAGTCAAAGAACCATATTAAAAAATGGGGTTCAGAGCTAAACAAAGAATTCACAGCTGAGGAATGCCGAATGGCTGAGAAACACCTAAAGAAATGTTCAACATCTTTAGTCATAAGAGAAATGCAAATCAAAACAACCCTGAGATTCCACCTCACACCAATGAGAATGGCTAAGATCAAAAACTCAGGTGACAGCAGATGCTGGCGAGGATGTGAAGAAAGAGGAACACTCCTCTATTGTTGGTGGAATTGCAGACTGGTACAACCATTCTGGAAATCAGTCTGGAGGTTCCTCAGAAAATTGGACATTGAACTGCCTGAGGATCCAGCTATACCTCTCTTGAGCATATACCCAAAAGATGCTCCAACATATAACAAAGACACATGCTCCACTATATTCATAGCAGCCTTATTTATAATAGCCAGAAGCTGGAAAGAACACAGATGCCCTTCAACAGAGGAATGGATACAGAAAATGTGTGTATATCTACACAACGGAAAACTACTCAGCTATTAAAAACAATGACTTTATGAAATTCATAGGCAAATGGATGGAACTGGAGAATATCATCCTGAGTGAGGTAACCCAATCACAGAAAAACACACATGGTATGCACTCATTGATAAGTGGATATTAGCCCAAATGCTCGAATTACCCTAGATGCACAGAACACATGAAACTCAAAGAAGACCAAAATGTGAATGTTTCACTCCTTCTTTAAAAGGGGAACAAGAATACCCTTGGCAGGTAATAGGGAGGCAAAGTTTAGAACAGAGGCAGAAGGAATACCCATTCAGAGCCTGCCCCACATGTGGCCCATACATATACAGCCACCCAATTAGATAAGATGGATGAAGCAAAGAAGTGCAGGTTGACAGGAACCAGATGTAGATCTCTCCTGAGAGACACAGCCAGAATACAGCAAATACATAGGCGAATGCCATCATTAAACCACTGAACTGAGAACGGGACCCCCGTTGAAGGAATCAGAGAAGGGACTGAAAGAGCTTGAAGGGGCTTGAAACCCCATATGAACAACAATGCCACAACCAGAATTTCCAGGGACTAAGCCACTACCCAAAGACTATACATGGACTGACCCTGGACTCTGACCTCATAAGTAGCAATGAATAGCCTAGTAAGAGCACCAGTGGAAGGGGAAGCCCTTTGTTCTGCCAAGACTGAACCCCCAGTGAGTGTGATTGTTGGGGGGAGGGTGGTAATGGGGGGAGGATGGGGAGGGGAACACACACATAGAATGGGAACAGGAGGGGTTATGGGAATGTTGGCCTGGAAATCGGGAAAGGGAATAACAATTGAAATGTAAATAAGAAGTACCCAAAGTTAATAAAATGGAGAAAAAGAAAAAAGATTATAGCCATTTTGACTGCTGTGAGATGGAATCTCAGGGTTGTTCGATTTTCATTTCCCTGATGACTAAGGATGTTGAACGTTTCTTTAGGTGCTTTGCAGGCATGGGATAGTCCTCAGGTGAGAATTTGTTTAGTCTGTAACCCATTTTTAGTAGTGTTATTTGATTCTCTAGAGTCTATCTTCTTGAGTTCTTTGTATATATTAAATATTAGCACTGTATCAGATATAGGATTGGGAAAAATCTTTTCCCAATCTGTTGGTTGCTGTTTTATCCTAATGACAATGTATTTTGCCTTACAGAAGCTTTGCAATTTTATGGGCTTCCATTTGTCAATTCTTGATCTTAGAGCATAAGCCATTGGTTCTGTTCATGAAATTTTCCCCTGGGTTCATGTGTTCGACGCTTTTGCCCACTTTATCTTCTGTTAGTTTCAGTTTATCTGGTTTTATGTGGAGGTCCTTGATCCACTTGGACTTGAGCTTTGTACAAGGCCATAAGAATGGATTGATTTGCATTCCTCAACATGCTGACCTCCAATTGAACCAGCACCATTTGTTGAAAAGTCTTTTTCCACTGGATAGTATTAACTTTCTTGTCAAAGATCAAGTGACCATAGATATACGGGTTCATTTCTGGATCTTCAATTCTGAAAACTCAGGTGAGAGCAGATGCTAACAAAGATTTGGAGAAAGCAGAACACTCCTCCATCATTGGTGGGATAGCAAGCTGGTTCAACAGCTCTTGATATTAGTCTGACTATTCCTCAGAAAATTGGACATAGTACTTCCTGAGGACACAGCTATACCCCCTCCTGGGGATACACCCTAAAGATGTTCCAACATATAACAAGGACACATACTCCACTATGTTCAAAGCAGTCTTATTTATAATAGACTGAAGCTGGAAACCAAAATGTCCCAAATGTCCTTCAACAGGGGAATGGATACAGAAAATATGGTATATTTACAGAATGGAATACTACTCAGCTATTAAAAACAATGGCTTCATGAAATTCTTAGGCAAATGGATGGAACTAGAAAATATCATCCTGAGTGAGGTAACCCAATCCCAAAAGAGCATACATTGTGTTCATTTGCTGATAAGTGGATATTAGCCCAAAATCTTGGAATATCCAAGATACAATTCACAGACCTCATGAAGCTCAAGAAGAAGCATGACCAAAGTGTGGCTGCTTCAGTCCTTCTTAGAAGGGGGAACAAAATACTCACAGGAGGAGATATGGAGACAACATGTGGAATAGAGACTGAAGAAAAGGCCATCCAGAGCCTGCACCACCTGGGGATCCATCCCATATACAGACACCAAACTCAGACACTATTGCAGATGTGAAAGAAATGCATGCTGACAGGAGCCTGATATACCCTTCTCTTGAGAGGCTCTGTCAGACAAATACAGACATGGATGCTTGAAGCTAATTATTGAACTGAGAACGGCATCCCCAATGGAATAATTAGAGAAAGGACTGAAGGAGCTGAAACGTTTTGCATCTTCGTAAGAAGAACAACAATTATCAACCCACCAGACACTCCAGAGTTCCCAGGGGCTAAGCCACTATTCCAAGATTACACTGGGCTGGAGCTATGGCTCCAACTCCATATGTAGCAGAGGATGGCCTTGTCAGGTATCAATAGGAGAAGAGGCCCTTGGTCCAGTCAAGGCTAGATGCTCCAGTGTAGGTGAATACCAGCACAAAGAGATGGATGGAGTGCATTAGTGAGTAGGGGAAGCATCCTTATAGAAGCAGGTGGAGGGGAGATGATCCCCAGTGGGTTTCTGGAGGGGAAACTGGGAAAAGGGATAATACTTATAATGTAAAGTTTAAAAATCCAATAAAAGTACCAAGTATGGTAAAAGAGAAAGATTAAATAAAAAGAAGAAAAAAGACTGGAAAGGATGATGAAAAAGTCTCCTTCTTTCAAATAAAACCACACTAAGTCCTAATTTTTTTTTTTGGTTCTTTTTTTTTTTTTGGAGCTGGGGACGAACCGGGGCCTTGTGCTTCCTAGGCAAGCGCTCTACCACTGAGCTAAATCCCCAACCCCACTAAGTCCTAATTTAACAGTGGTACTTGCGAGAAAGAGGAACCACAGAGCCACAGTCCTCAGACATTATCTATCAAAAGTCAACAAAATAAGTTATTGAAGCAGGCTGATAGTTGTGATGTGGAGAATGAAATGCCTGTAGTTCTGATAGCAGTCCCATTGACAGTACAGAAAAGAAAGTACGATCATTGATTCTGAAGAGGATCAGATTGAGAACAACCAGGTAGATTTAGGGCATTTGGATTTCAATGTATAGAAAGTATAGAGAAAGTCTTTATTGTTTACTAATGGTGAGTAGTGAAAGATTTTCTGTTAGTGCAGTTTACCTGTCCAAGAACCTTTCACAAAAGTTATTAGATTTCAAAATTGTCAATTATCTAAGTGGTCAAAATATCTGTTGATAAATATTAATATTTGACTGAATAATCATTTAGACATGATATCCTATTGTCTGCCATGGTATAATCAGCAGTTCAGGATAACACAGGATTTCTGCTCCTCTCTCCTCCGCGTCTGCATGATAAGATGCACACAGCACCACCAAGAAAGTTCTGTACAGTGCTGGGCATGGAGGTCAGGATTTTGTGCCTGCTATGCAAACAACCTGCCAACTAAGCTATAGTACCAGTGCTCTTTACTGCATTTAACTAGAGTATTATACTTTCCAATGTTTGACAATGTGTGTCCTAACAGACTTGAGAAAGCTGAGGTACCTTGGATGCAAAGTTATGCTGAGTCTTCTTGTTCAAACCTGTGCTCATGAATAAGAAAAAAACTAAAGAAGCAGATGAAGGCACCAAGAAGAAAATAGTGGGTAGAATTTTTATCTCAGAGAGTAAAAAAAAATCTGTGCACCAACTGAATCAGGGATTATGCTTTGATTAATGTATTATATAACACAGTCAAGCAGAATGTGACATTACACACCTATTAATCTCTCATAATAACATCATGACCCCAAACAGGTGTTCATTAACCTTCCACATCCTTAAAATTCAGGGATGGTGTTATCCAGTATCTAAAGTGAAGTGAGATATTGTAGTTAGTGCTGTACAGTGAGTGCCTCAGGCTGAGGATTTGTGTGAATGCATTCTCAGATAATATAATATGCCCTCACAAATGAAAAGAATCATCTTCTTTAACAGTGGAAAATAAATATATTGCCAAGAAGCCCTTTGAGTTTCAGACTGAGCAACCATTCTATCACCTGAGGCCTCTTCATACTTTGAGCTATTTTCCTGAGCTCTGCAATATGGTAAAACATTAGAAGCCAAAGCACTGGCCCAGACTGCTTTTCCCTGAAGCAGAGTGAGAACCTGTACTTGGGCCAGGGCAGCTTCCATGGTAATCAGGAAGACTGTGTTAAGGAATGATGAATTTCAGTGACTTTGCTGCCCAGCAAACCCACCTCTGTGTATCACAAACCTAATGTTCAATTAAAGTCTAATAGATATTCAGTGTGTGAAACCAATACATAAACAAGACAGAATTACAGACTTTCTGGGTAAATTGCCTATGTGTCAATGAAAAGCAGTAACGTGAAGTGGACTGTTTAGTACACAGGTCTGTGTGTATGTCCTATGTATTGGCACACTTGTGCAAATGCGATATGTATAGAGCCTGAGATTGCCATGGCTCTCCTCCTTGATCACTGTCTATCTTACAAACTGACTCAACTGTTTGATCAGCTTAACTATCTAGCTGCTCCTAATTTTCTGTCTTTGCCTCTGGCAGAGGATTAGAGGCTAACCGCTATGCCTGACAGCCTGTTCACTGCATACAAGAATAAGTAATTTCTTTCTGTTTTCCATTACCTTACCATCACAGTACACCCTTCAGATTTTTCTCTGAATGCATAGTGTCACATAGTGAACCCCATTAAAAAGCACTTAGTTTCTTTTATAATACCATGCAGAAACTATTTTACTCATGTAGAATTTAGTCATTTTTTTCTGGAATATGGTTTGGCAACTTGAGATTCCAAAGTCCTAAGTGAAGACAGTCAACAGCCTTCAAATATTTTATTCAACTATTTCTTCTCATATGTATTTGTTTGTTTTTGTTGTTTGAGCTCTATATATCTTTCTCCATAATTCTCACAGATGTGTGACATTCGTGTCCTAACACACATGCAAATGTGTGTAAATGTACTATATGTTCTGAGTTATTCAAAAGTTATAAAAGAGCAAATTTCTGTAGGTATGAGGCAATTTATTTGTTGTTTTTTGTTTCTGATGGTCTCTTGCAGGCCAGGATGGCTCTCAATTTACTATATAAGCAACTCAACATGAACTCCTAATCCTCCTGCCTGTCTTCCAAGTGCTGAGCTTTTAGGAATGTATCACCATCCTTACCACTATTAGCTATTTCAAAATGTGATCTTTAAAGCTGAAAGAATAAATATTTGGCAATTAAAATTATCAGAATTATAGGCAAAAGAGATATGGATTCTAGCAGGGAATTAATGGACAGATATAAACAGGTATGGGGCTTATCTGAACATGGATAATTTAGGAAGAGTTTGTGGTGGTAACAATATATCTAGATCACTAGCTACTCTGTAAAGGTTTGCCCCATGTTATCCTCTCTCTATTTTCAGGGGTGTTCACCTGGGTCAGAAATCCCATGATATAAGAGATCTAGATTTGGAATGCCAGGTGGCAGGCCAAGCTCCTTTAGGATGGGGCTTCTGCCCTAATGGTTATGATCATGCAATGTCCCATCTACTGTAGACCTCCGTTTCCTTGACATTGTCTCATCTACTATGGCTGTTACTCTTTCAGCCACCAGCAACTATTTTCTTAGTTGATTTCTCTTGTGTACGCTTAGAAAAGAAAGCAGAAAAATGAAGGAAAGAACATTATTTTTAGGTTCAGTGAAAGTGTCCAGCAAGTCATGGAAATTTCTCTCTGCAAATAAGTCAATTAAGGTAAAAGGGCAATTCATATTTGTTTAGGATGTATGTAATTGCTTGCGCCCACTGACATAAGATTCATAAGCAATATGTCATTTCACCTTTTTTGCCTGAACATTCTTAACTCATCAAATTCACATTTTTCATGTAACAAAAAAAATAGTTTATTTGCTTCAGCATGATTTTAATTAACTTATTGTTTTTTACTTTTGCTTATGTCCATACAATGATGAGACAAATTACATATTACTTGCCCAGTCTTTGTTCACATACCTCTCTATAGACATTTATCACATACCCTAAAATAAGAATCATTTCAGGGGGTTGGGGATTTAGCTCAGTGGTAGAGCGTTTGCCTAGCAAGCGTAAGGCCCTGGGTTCGGTCCCCAGCTCCAAAAAAAAAAAAAAAACAAAAAACAAAAAAAAAACCAAACAAACAAACAAGAGTATCATTTCAGAATGGCCATGGAGAAAAATATAATTTCTTTCACTTGCTGGTAATTTAGATATAATCTATCACAATTCAATGTAATAGGTTTTTTTTTCCATTTTATCTATAGATGGTTATGTTTCCCTTTCTGGTTTTGTTTTCTTGGAGTGATGTTTCTCAAATTCACCATGAATTCTTGGTTTCCTTTCTCTAGTTTCCCAGGATTTTGAATTACTGGTGTATACCATGGTACCCTTTAGGAGTCCTGTTAAAAACGCAGTGTAATAAATGAGTGAGACACATAGCACCTACATTTTCCTTCACAGTTTAAAAACCCAGGAGCAGTTCCGTTGTTCTAAGGCACAGGGACATTAGAGACGTGATGACAGAGATGGCGGTGTGTCTGCCTTTGTGCTGAGGCTTGACTGTAGCTGTAGAAACCAAGCTTACTACTGTGCTTTTTTGTAGGAATTTTATTGGTTATTTTGTTTATTTACATTTCAAATGTTATCCCCCTTTCTGATTTCCCCTCTGAAAATCCCCCATTTCATCCCCTCCCCCTACCTCCACGAGGGTGCTCTAGGGCCACAAGCCTTCACAGGACCAAGAAACTCTCCTCCAATTGATGCCAGACAAGTCCATCCTCTGCTACACATGCAGCTGGAGCCATGGGTCCCTCCATGTGTATTCTTTGGTTGGTAGTTTAGTCCCTGGGAACTCTGGGTTATGAGGGGGTTATCTGGTTGGTTTGTTTGATATTGTTGCTCTTTCTATGGAGTTACAAACCCCTTCAGCTCCTTCTGTCATTCCCCTAACTCTTCCACTGGCGCACCATGCTCTGTCCAAGACCATGCAGAGACTGAACCACATGGGAATCCATCCTATTTTAGTATATGTGCTGCCGAAGCGAGCACGGAATCCATCCTATATGTAGCCACCAAACTCAGACACTTGCTGAAGTGCTTTCTGACAGGAACCTGATTGGTTTGTCTGCTGAGAGGCTATGTTAGAGTCTTACTGATAAAGTATGCAGATGCTTGCAGCCAACATATCACTTTGAACTTTGCACTGTCAATGGTCTAAGATTTAGCCTTGGATCCCAGTAGGAAATCCAGTCCTCAGCTGTCATTCACAAATAAGATTAGGCAGTAGTGTGGGTCAACTGCCTTTTTAATCACATGTGAAGATTGCATTGTTTGCTAACATTTCCATGATCTGAAATGTGTGTCAGTACTTACAGCACTAACTGGAGTTCAAAATCAGCCTGCAGCTACATGCTTTCCAGAAGCAGTTCATCCTGCACAGTTGCTCTGAAAGTTAATCTGAATATAACAGGCCTGCTTTGCTCAGGGGAATATTGGAGTAGATTTTTTTCTTTTTAATTCCCAGGCAGAATGGAAGAACAGAGGGTTTCGGTACCAGATTCTTAAACCCATTAATTACACACATACTTTAAGATTTTAGTGCATTGTAATTTTCATTTTTCTAAGTTTTAAAGAAAAATTTAATCATTCAAGTTTGTATTGTATTGCTTAAGTATGTTAGAGCATTCATTGTTGGTTAATGACAAATGACAGAATTACTTTTCTCATTACTTTACAAAAGTAAATGACAAACTCAACTTAAGGAGGGAAGTTTTGTTTGTGTTCTCATAGTTTGATGGTATAATTCAGCATGGAGGAAAGAAGTCAGTGTGGCAAGCAGAAGTATGAAGTGGCTGGTCACATGATGCCTTCAGTCATGAAGGAGAGAGAGAAAGAGAGAATTCTGTTTCTTTCACCTATGTATTTAGTCAAGACAACACCCACATTTAGGGTAGATCTCACCTCAATTAAACTAATCTAGAATTTTCCTTATAGACTTGCCCAGTGGCTTGTCTCCTAACAGATTCTTGAACATTTCAAGTTAATCATCAGAAAAATTACCAGGCTAAAATTTTCAGAATATTGTGTTAGAAAATTTCAGTCATTTTACAGACCATTTCAAAGTAAACCTAAGAATCTAAAGACATTTTAACTTCAACTCTCTTTGTACACACTTAAACTAGGGTGTTCAGAAAAAAATGTTTATCAAAGTCTGTAATTCCATCATTAAACTAGATACTGTGATGACTGTCACACATTTTTAAGTTTGTGTCAGGAGAAGGAGGTTTTTGACAATGGAAAGACCATTTCTTCTGCATTGACTTAAATGAATATAAATATTTTCTTAATGAATTATTATAACTATTTTTGCCTTTGTATAGAATGTATCACCTATCTAACCTGCAATCTCTCATTCTGTTCTGGCATTTTCCAGTTCAGCAATGAATTTTAATAGTTCCATATGGCTTATGAAATCACAACATGAACTCAGACATAACAAAACCATTTGCTCAGGACAATGGAGCACATTTGTCTTCAACAGTTTATTTCACATCGTGGACCCCATGCATCACCAAAATCTAACACACAGATGGGAGACACAGTCTCTGAAAAGTCCCAGAGAGATGATTGTGAGGGTGTGAGCTCCATCTGCCTGAATAGGAGACTCCAGAGGAGAAGGAACTGGAGGGCTTAACTCAGTGCTGCAAGCATGCTGGGGACAACATACGATGACAGGGACTGCCAGCAGTAGGCCAGGATAGAGACATCCCAGAAACCCGCTTCAGCTCCTTGTAAAGTAGGGTGCTGTCTGGGACCCTGAGAAGCAGGAGACACATTCCTCCAGGGGACCCACCATCTGAAATAAGAGGCTACCTGCAGTAGGCCAGGATGGAGACATCTCAGTAGCCCACAGTAGCTCTTTGTAAAAACTGGTTGTTCCCATTTCTCCTAACCTTAGCCCCGGACAACGGCTATATAGATTTTATTTGGGTGTGACTGCCTTTCAGTTGGTCTTCATGTGCATAATTATTCTATTATATCTGACTTTTACTTCTTTCTCTTTCTGCTCTGGTGAATTCTGTGAATCTAGATGTTCCTTGATGTCATGATTCTTAGACAATTGGAAATTGAGGCATAGGGGCACAGCATAGCACAGCACAGCCCTAATGGCCCAGGTGCATGCTATGTGTTCTCATCTTGGAAACAATGTAATAACTGCATAATAGTAGTTCCAGATCAATGCTTGACTTGCAAAGAAACTTTAAAGAAATTATTAAAAAATGATAGAGCCAACATTGGGATCTTAAGAAAGGAAAAAGTTAGTGAAGTTAGGAATTAAGTTTTACATAACATTTGAAAGTTTTCCTGGATAAGGAAGTATAGAATATATAAAATTATATACTGGTAAAACTAAGTCCAACTGCTAGGACTCTTATGAGAATTGTTGTGTGCAAGGAACAGAAAGTTAGCAGAAATACTGAGTTAAGGGTTAGCTTGATTCTTTCTGGCCACTGTCTGGCAGCTTTGCCTATATCACTTATCATTAGAGCTTCACAGGAAAATGCAAGTAGCTGACCTCAGAGCTTTGAGCTCTGAAGTATAATAAGTTAAAAGTTAAAGTTTAAACAATGATAAGTTTACAATTATTGTTTTGGTCACAGGCCTGGGAAGAGGGGAAGCTTGAAACGTTGGGAAACAATTGTAATCCTTAGTTCTTTGTGGGATGTGGTTATTCTTTTGAATTTGATTTGGCAATGACTATACAATGTCTTTTTTCTACCTACTTTTGGATTATTAATGAAAGACTGGGTCAAGAGAAAGGCTAGAGAGCATGAGAAGAGCATGTGAAGACTGAGTGGAGAGAAAAGATGAGGTGTGTATGAAGAGTGTGTGAGAGAGTGAAAGGAGAGTGCATGTGATGTGTGTGAGACATGTGTGTATGTATGTATGAAGAGTGTGTGAGAGAGTGAAAGGAGAGTGCATGTGATGTGTGTGAGACATGTGTGTATGTATGTATGAAGAGTGTGTGTGAGAGAGTGAAAGGAGAGTGCATGTGGTGTGTGTGAGACATGTGTGTATGTATGTATGAAGAGTGTGTGTGAGAGAGTGAAAGGAGAGTGCATGTGGTGTGTGTGAGACATGTGTGTATGTATGTATGAAGAGTGTGTGTGAGAGAGTGAAAGGAGAATGCATGTGGTGTGTGTGAGACATGTGTGTATGTATGTATGAAGAGTGTGTGTGAGAGAGTGAAAGGAGAATGCATGTGATGTGTGTGAGACATGTGTGTATGTATGTATGAAGAGTGTGTGTGAGAGAGTGAAAGGAGAATGCATGTGGTGTGTGTGAGACATGTGTGTATGTATGTATGAAGAGTGTGTGTGAGAGAGTGAAAGGAGAATGCATGTGATGTGTGTGAGACATGTGTGTATGTATGTATGAAGAGTGTGTGTGAGAGAGTGAAAGGAGAGTGCATGTGGTGTGTGTGAGACATGTGTGTATGTATGTATGAAGAGTGTGTGTGAGAGAGTGAAAGGAGAATGCATGTGATGTGTGTGAGACATGTGTGTATGTATGTATGAAGAGTGTGTGTGAGAATGAAAGGGTAATAAATAGAGGTATGCATGAGTGTGGGAGTTCAAGAAAAGAAAAGCACAATAAAGAAAAGCAGAGTGCACAAAATAATTCATATAGTAAGAGAGAGAGAGAGAGAGAGAGAGAGAGAGAGAGAGAGAGAGAGAGAGAGAAACTTTAAGCCTTGAAATTGCCTGTCAGTTTGTACCCAAAGAGTAGTCTGTGTATATTTATTATGTGCCTTCCAGATGTCCCTGCTTCCAGTTGAGAACTCCGATGCTGTATGGAGGCTGGACTCTGGCACAAGCAGAAGACAGAACCTTCTGACTATTTTTTTTTTAAATACAAGAGTGGGAATAGTTCCTTCACAGAGAATCTAGCATTTGTATTGGAAAATGTAACATTGTTTCTAAAACACAGTATAATAATTTTCTGTGTCAAAGGAAAGACAATGCTTGCATTTTGATGCTGAAATACCTATGAAAAGGCACTTGCCCCATAAAGATCTCTGGTGTTTCCTTGGAGCTGGTGGCTGTCCCTATTAGCTCACATTTCCTGTTTCTTTCAATTAGCATGGACTCACTGGTACTGAGTGTAGCTGGTCTTCTAGTAGAATGACACTGCCAGACTTCTTAGTTTTATTGCTTGAGTCTTTGAGAAGTTTCCCTTTCACCACTTATAAGTTCTTCATGTACTTGAGGGATTTACCCCAACTGGGGAAAATCTTGGTGCCAGTGTATGGTGTTGTTGGGTTTAGCATTGTTATATCCAGAAGACCTTCACTAGAACAAACAAATGAGAGAAAGAAATAATAACTGAAAATTTATGACTGCAGTGGAGGGAAGAAAGAATATCAGGAGAGGTGAAAGAAATGACTTTTCTTATAGCTTAAATCCTTTCAAAATATAATATTATTATATGTAACGCATGCAGAGATGACTCAGCAGTTGATAACTCTTAGTGCATTCACAGGACCCAAGTTAGTTTCCAGTGTTCATTTTCAGCAGCACATAACTGCCTGGGGTGCCTCTTTAGCACAGTAGGCAGCACGTCAGTCTCATAACTGCCCATACCTCCAGATTCAAGATATCTGACACCTTCTTCTGGACTCTGCACATATGTGGGTATGCACATACTCAGAGATATACACACTTACACATAAGTGAAAATAAGAAATACAAATTTCTAAAATGTAAAAATGATATATTGTACATTGATGACTTTCATATTAAAAGACACAAGTGCAGGGCCACAGGAATCACCCATTCTCAGGTGCCTGTATCTCAGTGAAGCAGCACTGTAGCATGCAAAGGATGAGCTTCATTTCCTACGATGTCATCAATGGCCTCAAGCTCCATCAACAGTGCACTATTAAAGCTTGATTCCTTGCAGTCATAGGGAGCTTAGGATGACCACTCCTCCTCTTTCTTAAGCCTCTTTTTGATGACTTTTCACCTATCAGTAGGTACAATTTTGGTGTTGTGCCAGTTTGAATTTACATCTCCTTGACAATTAGACATGTTGAATGTGATTAATAGTACTCATTGAGTGGTTCCTTTGGGAAGATTCTACTCAGTCCCCTTTTATTTTCCTTTTTCCTAAACTTTGGTTAATTGTCTTAGTAGTTAAGGAGCTGAAAGAGCCCCTTAAGTATTGGATATTAACTCTTATCTGACATATGATTTACAAGTACTTTCTCCTATTGGATTCCTCAAATACTTCAGATGTTGCAACTTATAGGTAATAAATACAGGTCATTAGTATTTTATATGTTTAATACCTTAGCTATTTAAAAAATGCAACTTCCTGAGAATGGGGCATACTTTCAATTGTTGGGTTTGGATAGTGAAATTACTATATTTTAAAGATCTAAGAAAGAGTCAAATTTAAGATAAGCTCTTCTATTCACATAAGATATAGAAAATGGGACTTTTACATTGTGTCATGTTTTTATAGCATTCATTTTCAAAGAACAAAATCTATCATCTATCTATTTATCATCTATCTATCTATCTATCTATCTATCTGTGTATCTATCATCTATCTACTTACCTATCTAGACAAATGAATAGTATAAATGTAAGTATTGTTTTAATCTTCCTTCTCATCTATGCCACTCATATGTCCAAAACCACAAAAATATTAGATACATAAATATGGAAATTATTTCTAAACTCTCTCATGGTTTAGGGTCTGTTTATTAGGAATTGCATATTTCTTTTATAGACATGAATACCATCATCAAGTCACACAATATGCCTCCTTGAGCTTTTGAGAACACTGGTGCCACAGCATTTAAAAATAACCGAATTTTAAAATAGCACTGGGCTATCAAGTTGCCTTTGAAATTATGTGAAGCAAATCTATTTCTGATGCTGCTCCTGGCAATATTAATAACACATTTAAACTGTGGTCTTGAAAACACTTTAAGCAATTCTAGATCCAGTTAGTCAGGCTCCTCAAAATGTTTCAAAAAACTATTGATCAAGTTATCAAGAATTAAGTCAAGTCAAAAATCTAGTATTCTGTGTCACTTGGTATTACACAAGAATGTTACCTATTTTAAGCTCTCCTATGTTCTCAGGCTTTGAAATATATTATTAATCACTGTTCCACAAATGTAGCTGTTTCACCCCTCACCAAATCATTGGAGCATGTATGCATTTCCACATGTAGGAGATGTGTTTGAGTATTCATGGGCTTCTCAGTGAAGTCAAGCCTTGACAAAGTTGTGAAATTTTTTTAAGGCTCAGGATTATCCTGAGAAATATGATCATTTTGGGAACACAAGCTCTGAAAATTCTGTTTTCATCTATGAATCTAAAATTTCTTACTAATAGTATTTGATAATTTTTCTTATTGCCTTCAGTACATATGTTGGTGAGAATTTAGCACCATCTATGGATAATAGAGGAGAAAGAATTGACCAGTATTTCTACAGATATTCTCACTGTCCAGTGATTCTGTGGAGAAAAATCTATCCATGCTGAAAGGATCTGACTGCTATGAATGTCACACCCAGGCTGCGTACAACACACACACACACACACACACACACACACACACACAAAGAAGAAACCACACTATTATGGATAATTAGGAAAAAATGTCTTCGCTTACTGTTTTCTTTTCTTTTTGTTCTGCTGAACTACTTCTCACTGGAACAGAAATGGAAGTGGGAAGTCAGAGACTCTAAGTCAATGACAATACAATATTGTTATATTTGTTTTATGGAACATTAATTATTTTATTCTATATATTGACTCAAAAATAAAGTTATTTAAGTTTAAGAGCCTCAAATATATTGAAAGGAACAAATGAAGCATCTTAGGAAAGAAGCATATTTATAAAACATTACGAAATGACCATTCATCTACACATGAGATGACAAGCCTTCCTGCCCCTTAACCCTTGGTTCTTCACTGTCTCCTCTTTCCTTTTCTTTCTCTCTTCTGTGACCCCAGACATTACTTTGATGGATTAGCTTTGTATCCATATTTTATATTAAGACCAGACCAGCTTGACCCTGTTTGGCCTCAGTCACATGGTTAGAGATAGATTATTGAAGGATCATCTTATTGATTAAAGCTTCTGCCAATGGATTACAGGAAGACAACACAAGGGCAGATAGCATCAGTTTTCCTTAGATTTTCAAATATATTTTGTCTTTTATTTTTTGGGACTCTTGAATTCTGTCAGAATGATTTCCTTTCTGATCTCCAGAAAGTGTGAATTTCACTTCATAGCTATGAAGCATAATTTCATAGCTAAATATTTTGGAGTTTTAAAGGCAGTTAATAATTCACATGAGGTTGTTTTTATAGATTGTTAAAGTAGTGTGAATATAATTATTTCTGTCCTTGAAAACAGATCTCCTATTCTCAAAAAGCACTGGTCAGAGGGACAGGTATTTTCATCTAAGGGACAAGGAAAGTTGTCTCAACAAGGAGGTTGGGAGAATTCTTGTGTGAACCTCCCTGACACTTAATATCTAGCAAAGCATCCAGAGAAGCAATATTGCTGTTGCAATCTCTGCAGGAAAATGTCAATCCTGAAATGTTCACACTGATTTTCCTGTGATGCCTCTATACCCTTGAACATTAAATAAGACTGAGAGTTTTTTTCCCTTCTTTCTGCCACCATGGAGTACCAATATCAGTAATTTTAAATATATCTCTTGATCTTGAGAAAAAGGAAAAGAAGAATATGGGATATTCCTTATGATACGATACACAGGACATGCTGTAATAGTTTTGTGTAGAATGTTTTACCTGTCACTCACTCAAAGAAAAAATATATATCCAAAAGACCTCAAGTTTAACTCATTGCAAGCTTATGCACACATATGTAAAACCCAAGCACACACAAACACACCTACCACAGCCACCATCCCACACACATATACACTTACACAGGACAGACAATAACAAGGAGCGAACACAAGAAAAGCTCGATTCACTGAAAACACCAAGGTTTTAGCTTGAGTTGGCAAGGCCTATATGCTCAACTATATGAAAAATTAGGAGATAATACTTTGGCGTCTTGGAAAAGGTTGCTCTATTAAAATGAAGTAAACTAATTGTAAGAAACTAAATGTGACTACTTAATTATAAGAAGAAAGCTTGGACAATTGTGATATAGCTCCAAACTGTGAAGGCTACCAAATATTTGATGCAATGTAAGATGCCATTCTACTGTTAACTTTTTGTCCTGACATCTATTATTCAGTCACTATGAAATGTTAATTCAAGTGACTGTTAATTAACATTCATTGTCTAACATTTACATCTAATGTTGCATTAATTAACATAATAATATTGTTTGATATTCAGACAATATGAAATGTTAATTTCAAGAGACTGTTAATTGAGGAGCTGTCTACTAAATACATATATTCACTTCTGTAAAGCATAAGAATACTTATTAGAGATGATTTTTTGTGAACTTTTTGTTTAGAATGGATAAATACATTTCTAGGGACCCATATGTGATAAGAAACTCTACCTGGTAGTAAAAAAAAAAAAAAAAACAAACAAACAAACAAACAAAAAAAAACAAAACAAAACGAAAAACTCCCGTCCCTTCAGTTGGTGATGATTCTATCCATTATTTACAATATAATAAAAGTGTTGTTGTACATTAAATAAATAGTCTCATGTAAAATCATAAAACAACAACAATACTTTTACTAGACAAATTTAGAAGTTTTGGTTGTGAGCCTTTAACAACTGAGCAATTTCTCTAGTCCTTACTAGACAAATTTAATCCATGTTGTTATGTATCATTTTAAACTACTTAATGACAATAAGACACAATATATTAGATGTGCATTTGATGGGAGGTGATTCAAGTTCATATACACAATGCATTATGACTAAAACATTATTATTAAGAACTTGTAAATAGAAAGATCATATAACACTATTAACAAGATGTAATGTTTTTCATCTCAGTGAACTTCGGTATGGTTAGAACACCATTTTGAAGCTGAGGATGCTCATTTTAGATTTTAGACTTTCGTTGTTGAATATGTGCCTGTGGATCTATCCTATGAAAATATGAAATATCAATGAGGATTTGGAACTAGAAAAACAATTAACATTTTTGCCTTTGCATGGCTCATATTCATCATTTGCATTCAGTACTTCCTCATGGCCTCACATTTAAACTTTCTCCTTTCTACCTGGTATACTATTGTCACACATGCATTGTATACATGCTATGCAACATTCACATGTGCATATATATATATATGTATGTATATATATGTGTGTGTGTACATACACACACATATTTTATGCATTTGCATATGGATCTGTAGTAAGCTAGAATCCACATGTGACAGAGAACATAGTTATTTTTCTGTCTAGAATCGTTGCCTTGTTTAATATACATCCTATGTTCACCATTGTCCTGCAATATTCTTAATAACCCTCAGTAAGAAAAATTTAGTGATTTAGGTAATGCCATCAGGTAAGGAAGAGGAAGGGGTCATTGTGAATAGAGCGGGAACTAAATATAAATAATTGCATCCCTTCCACACTCAACTGAGCAGATTATAATTTTTATGCAAAAGATGTGCATTTGCTTGTATATTTGACAAGTTTAACTAGGAGAACTTGATATACTTTTGAGTGCTCATGCAGAAAGGGATGCTTGCAAATCGTGTAAACTCTCTTATCATGTTCCTCGACACTCCCCACTTTGGCATTTATGAAAAACATTACACAAACAGGAGGAGAAATGCATATTTCTATAAGTTTACTCCTATTAATAGTCCATAAAACTAAAATTTCAATTAAAACATAAAATGGCACAATGTGTTTTAGAATTGAAATTCTAACAGAAACCCCTTGAAACTCAAAATATATAACAGAAAAGACTATACATCTCAAAACCTGGTGCAAGACCTGGAAAGATAGATAGTTCAGCAGTTATGAACACTTGCTGCTTTTCCAGAGCATCCAGGTTCGTTTGCCAGTACCCAAATGATGGCTTACAACAACCTGGGATTCCAGTTTCAGGGGACCTCAAGCCAGGTGCTGTCACTAATGCAATTGTGAGCAGAACCAGGTGGATCTTTGTAAGTTCCAGACCTGCCTGATCTACAAAGTGAGTTCCATGAAAAGCCAAAGTGATATAGAGAGGCCTTTTCCTCAACAGAACCAACAAAAGCCCTAAAAGGTAGTTTCTGTTGTCTTACACACTCCTTTCGTTTACATGGATATTAAGAACAGAAGTGATGAAGCCTTGCATACAATACAGATAAGGAACAAAACTGAAAATTGGTCTTAGTATATCAATTATTGAAATTGAATATATAATAAAATGGTGGTTAAATGAAACAGCTGTAGAAATCTACTTCAGACCTTTGGGAATATAATCAAATGATCTCTAACAATGACCAATTAAATACTTTATAAGTATTAGGGAAAACTGGATTATCATGTTGAATCTCAAACAATTATGAAGTTTGTTTTATGATCACATTTATTTTTCAAATGGTAAATGTGGTTTTGTAAAGTTCTTACAGTCAAATAACAGGATTAATTATAATTAAGTAACTTTTGCCTCAGTGATTCATGAAGTTACTAAGTTATCTGAGTAAATAGCAACCAAAACTTAGTGACTTGTGAGAAAACAATTTATGACACCATATAAACGAGAAAAAATAGCATTTTTCTAAAACTATATTGGTATGGATAAATGACTCTGTAAGCTTTAAATTCTGTATTATTCTTTGTGTACCAAGGTTTATTTCATTTAGTATTATCAATTTAATAAAAAATGTAGCCTCTGGTGAGCAAATCAATACCATGCAATGCTAACATTTCTGAGAGTAGACAGGAAGGATGTGAAAGTCAACTTATATTCATATAAGGTCACAGTCAAGTGACTTTTGCTAAATATAAACTTAAAAAGAAAATAGATCATCTAGCACTTTGTAACCCAAGACAGGACTCATTAATCAATACTTAGTTTTATTCACAGAAAGACATATTCTTTTGAAACTTCTGAAAATATTTTCTTTAAGCTTCATCTTCATTCAATATTTCTTCTCTTTTATTAAATTAAAATCAAGGAAACTAGTTTAGAATGATTTTGTGGCAGATGCTTTAAATAAAATCTTTTTTTCTGTAAAATGCCCATGAGTTGAACCAATTATATAATTTAATGCTATGGGGTATTTGGTGGTGTCTTGCTAAGTTATGAAATGGAGTCTCTCTAATTATAAGGTGCTTGTTATTTTCACAGTATTAAAAGAACACAAGATTTACAAATTTTAATTTATGATAACACCATGATATTAAATGATGCTTGAAAAATGTCAAGGCTTTTCTTTTCCAAACTTTAAATTGAGAGTTCCATATATGACATCCTAAAATTTGCAGTTTTCTTTCAGAGATTATTCTATGCTTATCATAAATCGTAAGGTTTTACTGTGTGTGTGTGTGTGTGTGTGTGTGTGTGTGTTTGATGTGTATGTGTTTATGAGTGTACTACAATTCATGTACATACTCATACGTGTATGTATGATACATACATATATATGCATATGTGTGTATATGTGAATGTATATGTGTGTATATAAACCAAAAATACATATTATATATAACAAAGAGATTATATATGCATATGTATGCCTTTGAGCTTGTAAGTTTAAAGAACTTTCAATATTAAGTGTTGCTGAATCGAATATTTATTCAGTCTCATTAAAGTGCTTCTAAGGTCAGTTTTCTGGTATTGACCTCGAAATCATGTATTCTGATCACATTAGTATGCTGAAAAGTCAGACACTGGCCAGTTCTAGGTCAGGCATTGCTGGGAGCTGCATTCACACTGTAAACAGGCTACATCATTTAACCCCAGCATCAGATGCCTCAGTTGTGCTCTTGACTTTAGTTAGGAAAAATTGCAACCAGTTATAAAAACAAACACAATCACAAGGAAATCAATAGCCTCAAATTGCCTCATATTGCTCAGCACTATGTGGGTTGTGTGATTCTATGACTTCTCATATGTTCAATAAAAATTTTCACATTTACTATGAATAATTATTTGAACAGAGCATCACATTCTTATGAGATGTTTATAAAAACACAAACAAAAACCCAAAGAAACCTGAAATATTCCTGTTCTTAGAAGTCTATCTTCAAGGTTCAGTAGATATGTATACAGTTGTTAAGGCCATCAAGCAGAGTATGTGCTAAGTAGTACAATGTCAAAGTATGAGACAAGTAAATTTTTAATTCTGTGTATCCTATATGATGTATGCATGGATGGTGTTGTGTAATTAGCATGGCTATTGTAGAACAGTTGTCTCTACATAAAACCAGGCTTCATAAACATGTTCCTTTTTCTTTGTACCTTTTTTAGTGGATATT
Source organism: Rattus rattus (assembly GCF_011064425.1). NCBI lineage: Eukaryota > Metazoa > Chordata > Mammalia > Rodentia > Muridae > Rattus > Rattus rattus. The sequence goes on from NC_046155.1 coordinate 145,833,664, forward strand.
TTCTTTATTTACATTAAATAAATATCCCACTTCCCAGTTTCCCCTCTGGAAAGCCCCTATCCCATCTCTCCTCCACCTGCTTCTATGAGGGTGCTCCCCCAGTCATGAAAACATTCCCTCCACCTTCCCCCTGGCATTTCCCTACATTGGGGCATTGAGTCTTCACAGGACCATGGGCCTCTCCTCCCATTGATGCCTGACAAGACCATCCTCTGCTACATATGTAGCTGGACACATGGTCCCTCCATGTGCACTCTTTGGTTGGTGGGTTAGTTCCTGGGAACTCTGCAAGTTGGGGTTGGGGGAGGTCTGATTGGTTGATATTCTTGTTCTTGTTATGGCTTGAAAACCATTCAGTTCTTTCACTCCTTTCTCTAACTACTCTATAAAGTAGCCCATGCTGTCCAATGGTTTGCGGCAAGCATCCACCTCTGCATTTGTCAGGATATAGCAGAGTCTCTCAGGAGACAGCTATAACAGAGTATTTTGTTCCCCCTTCTAAGAAAACTGAACCATCAACACTTTGGTCATCCTTGTTGTTGAGCTTCATGTGGTTTGTGAATTTCTTCTTGGGTATTCCAAGCTTTTGGGTGAATATCAACTTATCAGTGAGTGCACAACATGTGTTTTCTCTGTGACTGGGTTACTACACTCAGGATGATATTTTCTTGTTCTGTCCATTCGCTTAAGAATTTCAAGAAGTCATTGTTTTAATAGCTGAGTTTTACTCCACTGTGTAAATGTATCACATTTTCTGTATCCATTCCTCTTTTGAAAGACATCTGGGTACTTTCTAGCTTCTGACTATTATAAATAAGTCTGCTATGAACTTACTGGAGCATGTGTCCTTGTTCTATGTTGGAGCATCTTTTGGGTACATGCCCAGAAATGGTATAGCTGTTACCTCAGGTAGTACTATGTCTAATTTTCCAAGGAACTGCCAGACTGATTTCCACAGTGATTGTACAAACTTGCAATCCCACCAACAATAAAGGAGCCTTCCTCTTTCTCTACATCCTCACTAGTATCTGCTGTTACCTGAGATTTTGATCTTAGCCATTCTGAATGGTGTGAGATGGAATCTCATGGTTGTTTTGATTTACATTTCCCTGATGACTAAGGATGTTGAATATTTCTTTAGGTGCTTCTCAGGCATTTGGTATTAAGTTGAGTATTCTCTTTAGTTTTGAACCACATTATATTTTTATTGGATATTTTTTAATTTACATCTCAAATATTAGTCCCTTTTCCAATTTCACACCCATATGCCCCCTATGCCATCCTCCTTCCCCCTATTTCTATGAGAGTGTTCCCCCACTCTAACAACCCCCTCCTTCCTGCCTCCCCACCCTGACATTCCCCTACACTGGGGAGTCAAGCCATGGCAGGATCAAGGGCTTCTCCTCCCCCTGGCTCCCAACAAGGCATGCCTCTCCTACATATGCAGTTGGAGATTTGGAACTGTCCATGTGTACGTTTTGGGTAGTAGTTTAGTACCTGGGAGCTCTGGTTGGTAGGTATGGTTGTTCTTATGGGGTTGCAAGCCCCTTCAGCTTCTTCAATCCTTTTTCTTACTCCTTCAATGGGAACCCCATTCTAAGCACAATGGTTTGCTGCTGGCATTCGCCTCTCTATTTGTCATATTCTGGTTGAGCCTTTCAGGAGACAGCTACATCAGACTCCTGTTACCATGCACATCTTGGCTTTATCAATATTGCCTAGGTTTGGTGGATGTATACCAACTGATTTCCACAGTAATTGTACCAGCTTGCAATCACACTAATAATGGAGAAGTGTTCCGCTTTCTTCACATCATCATTAGCATCTGTTGTCACCTGAGTTTTTAATCTTACCCATTCTGAGTGCTTGAGGTAGAATATTAGGGTTGTTTTGATTTGCATTTAACTGATGACTAAGGATGTTGAACATTTCTTTAGTTACTTCTCAGCCATTTGATATTGTTCAGCTGAGAATTTTTTCTTAGCTCTGCACCCGATTTTTAATAGAGTTATTTGGTTCTCTGGAGTCTAACTTCTTGAGTTTTTGTATATCTTGGATATTAGCCCTCTATCTAATGTAGGATTGGTAAAGATCCTTTCCTAATCTGTTGGTTGCTGGTTTGCCCAATGACAGTCAGTATCCTTTGCTTTACAGAAGCTTTGCAGTTTTATGAGCTACCATTTATCATTTATTGATCTTAGATCATAAGCTATTAATGTTCTGTTCAGGTAATTTTCCACTGGGTCCGTGTGTTCAAGGCTCTTACTAACTATCTCTTCTATTTGATTCAGTGTATGTGGTTTTTTGTGGAGGTCCTTGGTCCACTTGGACTTGAGCTTTTTACATGGAGATAAGAATGGATAAATTTGCATTCTTTGACATGCTGACTGCCAGTTGAACCAGGGCCATTTGTTGAAAATGCTTTCTTTTTTTCCACTGGATGGTTTTAGTTCCTTCATCAAAGATCATGTGACCATAGGTGTGTGGCTTCATTTCTGGGTCTTCAATTCTATTCCGTTGATCTAGTTGTCTGTCTCTGTACCAATTCCATGCAGTTTTTATCATCATTGCTCTGTAATACAGCTTGAGGTCAGGGATGATGACTCCTTTAGAATTTCTCTTATTGTTGAGAATAGTATCCATTGTCCTGTGATTTTTGTTATTCTAAATACATTTGCAAATTGCTCTTTCCAACTCTATGAAGAATTGAGTTGAAATTTTATTAAGATTTGCATTTAATTTGTAGATTGCTTTTGGCAATATGGCCATTCCAAAATCTCTAGAAGTAAAAGAATCAAATATACCCAAGAAGAGGAGACTGCAAAAAAAGAAAAAAAAAACTTAGGACTGACTGAAATCAACCAAGTAGAAACAAAAAGAACTATATAAAGAATCAACAAAACCAGGAGTTGTTTCTTTGAGAAAAAAAGAAGTAAGATAAAAATCAGTAAGATAGATAATCCCTTAGCAATACTAACCAGAGGGCACAGAGACAATATCCAAATTCACAAAATTAGAAATGAAAAGGGAGACATAACAGAAACTGAGGAAATCCAAAAATCATGGGTCCTACTACAAAAGCCTATAATCAACAAAACTTGAAAGTCTGGATGAAATGGACAATTTTATAGATAGATACCAAGTACTAGAGTTAAATCAGGATCAGGTAAATTGTCTAAACAGTCCTATAATCCCAAAAGGAATACAAGCAGTCATTAAAACCTCCCAATCATAAAAAGCCAAGGGCCAGATGTGTTTACTGGTGAATTCTAACAGACCTTCAAAGAATACATAATATCAATACTCTTCAAATGGTTCCACAAAAAAGAAAAGAAGGAACACTCCCCAATTCGTTTTATGAAACCACAATTATGCTTATATCTAAACCACACAAATACTCAAAGACAACTTCAGACCAATTTCTCTTATGAACATTGAAGCAAAAATACTCAATGAAATTCTCAGAAACCAAATCCAAGAACACATCAAAATGGTCATCCATCATGATCAAGTACACTTTATCCCAAGGATGCAGGGATTATTCACTATAAGGAAATCCATCAACATATTCCACTATATAATCAAACTCAATGGGAAAAAAAAACACAACACAATCTTTTCATTATATACTGAGAAAATTTGACAAAATTCAATACCCTTTCATGTTAAAAGTCTTGGAAAGATCAAGTAGTCAAGACCCATACCTAAACATAGTAAAAGCAATATACAGCAAACCAGTAACAAACATCAAACTAAATGGAGAGAAACTTGAAGCAATCCCACTAAATCAGGGACTAGACAAGGCTTCCTACTCTCTCACTATGTGTTCAATATGGTAATTGAAGTCCTGGCCAGAACACTTAGACAACAAAAGGAGGACAAAGTGCTACAAATTATCCTTGTCTGGCATGCTAGTGTACATCTTAAATCCCAACACTTCAACTACAGAAGCAGAGGAATATGAATTGAAGATCATTCTTATCTATATCGGGAAATGGAATCCAGATAGTAGCACATAAGAACCTATTTCCAATAATAATAATAATAATAATAATAATAATAATAATAATAATAATAATAATAAATGAAATAAAAAGACACTGGCACCAACACCACTGAAAGCAAGAAAAGTAACATTGTTACAGGCACAGAGTTTATTAAACCCCAGCAAGAAATACTGTTAGTGACAAAAGGATGGTATGTTGACATTATGGAATATTCCTATATGAAGCTATTTTTATTCCAGAGTTTACTTTATTAACATAAAGAAATTAAGCTATAGAGTCCTTCTTAGTAATTCTGCCATAAAGATCATAAAATCAGTTTTTCATGAGGACACAGATACTCAACCTTTATACCGATATTAAGTTTTTACACGTATGGCATTTGGGGATGAATACGTAGAAGAAATTACTCACACGTTAGAAGATATAATTGATCACTTGTTTTTAGATTGTTCTTTTTGCAGTTTAGAATTTTCTAAAGCTTGCATAAATGATGCTGCATAAATTGTCATTCTGGTTGATATGTTAATATAAAAACTAACTATAAACCATGTTTTTTATTTCTAACTCTTAAAGTAAGAGTAACATTTATAAATTTTAATGAACAACTGCTAACTATTCTTGGGAAAACTAATTATACCTCTTTTAGTAGGTGTTATAGGGATAAGATGAGATTCCCCCTCCCATGATACCATGTCTATTCATGTCATTACTCTACTATAAATAATAATATATACTTTTTTCTTTTAATTTTTGAGGCAGTGTTTTCTCTGGGTTTCCCTGGCTGTTCTGGATCTCACTCTATATACCAGGCTGGCCTCAAACACAGAGATCTGCCTATCTCTGCCTCCCATATGGTGTGCTTAAAGGCATTACCACCTTCTATGGACAATATATATATAATTCCTAAAATAATCTTAATTGGGAAAAATATATTACCTACTTCATTGAAAGCAATATTCTATGAATATATGGTAATTTTACCTATGGGCGGAATAAATGTATAAGTTAAATGTGCTGACCAACCTTATGTTGTGTTGACCAACCTTATGTATGTTGTGAATGAAATCACCTCAACTGGAAACAATGGGCATTAATATAAGGGCCAGTGTTTTCCTCAGTAAACAGGAATAATTCTTGAAAGTATTATCTTGAAAGTTCCTCATTTTTGTCAGCCTCAGCCACTGACTTGCTGATTGTAACCAGATATCATAAAGAATTTGCTACTGTTAATCAGGTCAACTTGGCAGGAGATAGCATCGCTGAAACACACCTGGAAAGGATGACTTAGATTAGGATACTGAGGTGAGAAAACATTGCACTCAATGTCTGTACCACCTTCCCATGAGACCAGGGTGGTAAACTGACTGAAAGGAGAAACAAGATGAATCCACCTGTCCTTTCTCTTTTCTAACTGACATTTTATGTAATGCCTCCAGTACCTGCTGCCAGGAATTACCTCCCATGATGGATCGCAATACCCTGCAATAGTGAGCCAAAATAAACCTTTATCCTTTAAACTGTTTGTGTCAGTGAGTTTTCTCACTGTAACTTGGAAATTACTAAGTTAAAGGCCACAGTGCCAGTACAGGAAATGCTGGGTATGCTGGTATCTAGTGTGAAACTGAAGGGTTTTAATGCCTTAGCAAATCTGTTCTAGTGAGTCATGAAGGAACTTGTCTTCTTTCTAATAGCTGTAGATTGATTTACCTCATGAGAGGAAAGGAATCGACACATGTCTTTACAGTGTTTGCTCATCTCAGAAGCTCTTAAAGGGTATTAAACACATCTGCATTCTAAGAGTCTCAAAGAAAGACTCTAACTCAGACTTCATTCCCAATAATTTCATCTTCACTTCCCAATAAGATGAAAATCATTTTATATACTGAGCCAAGAGTCATCTCTTTGTACCCGTTTGGTGATTTAATGGACAGAAACACATGTATGTGTTTTAGATACATATAAATTTCTTATTAAACACATAAAAGCTTATGGTCATGGGCTGTAGAGACTAGACACTTAAGTTGTAGATCAAATTTCATCATTCCCAACCAATTGCTATTTGGTAAACTAAAACAAAACTTTCGGCAAAATCCAACATTGATTCTGGATTTTAAAGACATATCAACATTTTGAGAATAAATAGAATTTCTTTAATTTGTTATTTTCATTATTGCCTCATGAAAGACACATTAGAGAAAAAAATTTGTTGGCCTCCAAATCAAATGTGAGAATTGAAGTCCATTCTTACTGAATACTGAATATAAAATTATGTTGACATCTATAAGCAAACCTATAAAATTATAGAAAAATCATTATAGAATCTCTCAATAATCACTAGTATTCATGAATTTAATAAAAAGACAACAGACAATCTAAGATAATTTGTTTTAAGAAGTGGTAAATAAGATTGATGGAGGAAAGAGAAGAGAAAATGATATAATTAGATTATCATTCTGAAAAAATTAAAATGTTAATGCATTTAATGAAAGTCTACTACTATCAAAATCAATAGCTAAGTAAGGATGGAAGAATTATCACATTCACTCAAATAAAACTTTACTTTTTCCTAAAATGTAATAATCATAAATAAGCAACACATTAAGAATTGAAAACAAGATTGAAATGACACTTTGGATGGAAACTATGTGAGTGGGCAATGATATTGATTCCATATCAATGTTATCAATTGTCAGGGTAAAACAAAGCATCTATTTGCATGGCTAAAATAAAGAAAGAAAACGTTGACTTCCAAAGTTATAGGTGATGAAGGGAAGTGGTGATCCATTTGAACATGCTGCCTAAGTTTGTCATCTGTTTATTTTCCTTATAGAAAAAGTTTTATTGGGACTTAGAATCTGTTGTGCATTTATGTGCCATCCAAGGATATTTGCACAGCCCAGTAGGAGGATGATGTCATTTCTAGAGAGTTTCAGTCTCACTGAAGTTATCTCTGCTATAACTCAGCCATATGCTGAGGAAGATGGAACTATACACTCAGAGTAACTGTTACACTCAGATGGTGAGACTTTATTCATTATGGTTCCCACATAGCACAGCCATTCCTTAAAAAGAGACTAATTAACTCACATTAATAAATTTCTAAAATGGATAGCAAATATTCATCAAAGAAACTGATAAATTGTTAAATTTTAGGCAACTTCAAAAGCTTAATTCTAAAGTGTACCTGAATGATTACTCTTCTTTATATGAATTATAGAATAAAGAAAAAAATGAAGCTATGTTGATAAAATTGTGTCACAAGGACACAGAATTACTCTGTAGAAAAGGGATTTCTTCATTCTGGTAAAATACAGATATCATGAATCCAAATAATAGTGAGAGCAAATCATACACTTGTAGTCTTTAATTTCATATTTTTATGTAGAAAATATAGATTAGGCATAGGACATTGCAGCAAGATAGGAAATGTAGTTTACTTTTGGACATTTGAATGTGTAACTTAGATTCCACCACAAAAAGAGAATTATTTTACTGGAAAAGGTGATAGTTTGTAATGACTATTTGTCCTAAGGAGTCAGAGGCTCTTAGGTGAGAGGAACATGCAGGAAACTCATGTCATTGATGAGAACTTTTATATTAGGAATATGTTTATAAAGGCTGGCAGAATATAAATCAAATATGTAACATAGATAATGAAGTATCAAAGTCAGTATATTTCAAACAAAATTAGGAAGAAACATGCCTAATAAATCTTTATATACATCACATATATGTATGTATATATACATATATACATATATGAAATTTTAGCAAATGCACATGGTTTTTTAATATACAAAAACAGTGAGGGACAAATCATTTAGTATTTTTAAACACGAGAAGTTTCCACTGCCTACTATAGAGAAGCAGGTGTGCCCTGACTACTTTCAGGAGGTCACAGCCTCTGGATCCCAGAAGGACCAAATGGAACAAGACAAAACCCGTTATCATTAATGTAAACTACAAGCCTTTTCTGCTACTTTTCTCCCATGCTTTTATAAACTCCAGGCTCATTCTCACTACAACTTTTCATCAGGTTTTAGTTGTCATTCTGCATAATTAAAACAAGATTCTGTGACCACATGTTGAACAAACCAATCAAGTAGTGGGAGCTTAGTAAAGATGTCTGCCTATGAACACCAGAAGGTAACTACACCAGGTAGATACAGTGTCTGTGGAGAGGGTCAGTGATCATTGGAACAGGGTGTGTCTGTTTAAGGATAGTGAGGGTGTGGACAGAACAGAAGTCAGCAGAGCAGGGCCTGGTGCATGTGGAGAGAAAGCTGTAGTTATTGGAAGAGTAGGTGTCTTGTCCATGGCTAATAATTTTTCACAGAACACAAGCTGGTATGTATGAAAAGAGGACAGTGGGCACTGAAACAAAAGGTGTCTTACTTATGGATGTTACATGTGAACAGGGGCCATGATCATCTTGAGTATTGCACATGGTGACAAGAGGGTGTTGGTAGGAAAGAGAAAATAAATAAAACACAGGGGAAAAAAGGCTGAATGTTTTTTTTTTTTATTTGATACGTCCTCCATAAACATGGCCTTTTATTTTGGTAAACTTTTAGGATATTTGGGATGAAGTTATTACCATAACTCATTTGAGTACTCATTTTGAAATCATCGTTTCAACGTGAAAATAAAGGCTAGTAACCTAAAAACAGACAAAAAAATTGACAACATCTTTCAAAATTCTTTTTGTATATTGTGATCTGGGAAATTGGAAATAATGAAAGGATCACATCTTGCAAACGAACAGTGGATCTCGTGAGCTGTGTCAAGGTACACATTGTAATCTATTTTTACAGTGTGTTCATTTTGAGAACTTTAGTCCAGAGAAGATGAGTTCCGGAAGGATAAGGTCCTAGGATGATGAGATGTTCAGCTGAAGGAAAGTGGGGCTGAGGCAGCAAAGAGGAATCCGATCCTCCTGACTGTGTGCCAACATATGCAGTGGCCTGGATTTCATGTCTTGACTCTAACAGTGAATCATATATGGGTTTCATAAACTGAAAACAAACTCAAAGAACACATTCAAAATCATATCCATAAATGAAAACTTTGGTTTTCCTCAGTTTTTCATTGAATGAGTATTTTGAAATGTATTAGAAAACTGCATCATAGTTGCGTTTTTTGTCTCTTTCTGTTCTTTTTTTCAGATATAGAGTAACATCTTTTTTATATTGAGCCAGGAAGGTGAAGCAATGATTGGGTAACCTCCACATGCTCTTGAATCAAGAGCAGAAATATCTGCTATAAACAAATTCTCCCGCCCTTTAGATATAATGTCCTAGAAATCTGATTATTAACTCCCTACCCACGTAGTAAGTGAAGATGAAATGTCCATTTCTTCCAAGACATAACTTTTCTGACATGATTGGAAAGAATATTAGATATTGTGATTTTGTGTGTGTGTGTGTGTGTGTGTTGTGTGTTTTAATGAAAATCTCTGAATTTTTTTCTAAACCAAAATATATCAATCAATCAAATGAGCTAATTGTCACAAGTATAATCAACTATCTATTTGTGTCACTTTTGTGTTTTGCTGATGCTGGGAATGTGTTATCTATGAGCTCGTGTCTGTTCACATGAATATATAATTCTGCACACACATAAATATATCAGAATTACAATGAAAAAGCTCTTTTGTACCTAGAGTTACACCTGAATGGTTTAGATATGGGTCACACCTCTCTCTGGGTTCATATGTTAAACGTTTATTCTTCACTACAACACTACTCAGAAGCTGTGCTTTCAGAGAATGATCACATAGAAGTTAGTATTTGTGTCTCTGAGAGAACCTACCTCCGATGCTACAGAGTGTACTTATATCAACCTGCATTATGACAATGAAGAAGCTACTGTATTGCTAACTGTAAAGAAATCATCATGTTTTCACTGACCTTGCTTTACAAGTATGCTCAACTCAAAATGCGGAAGAAGCAGAATGAGAGGAGAGGATGAGTCTTAACATATCCTGTGCATTGTTCTGAGTGAACTGCTTAGTCCGTTGGTGCCTCAGCTTGAGGATTACATCATCTCTTAATATTCCCACAGATTGACCACCAGTCTTTTAATCAGGATCCCACAGAAATCATTTCAGATCTAACAAGACAGTTGTAAAAGAGTTAAGTCTAACTCTACTTCACACTCTGGTTTCCACTCTTCCTCTGTGGCCCCTTAATTAATATCCTATAGAGGCTATTGTACCTTGCATATTCTTTGCACCCAAAAGATTTAAATAGACCTGACAGAGCTGATCCATGTCATTATTTCTTCTCAATTGTGATCTAAAAAACCTTCCTTTTTAAAAATTTTGAACAGATTTCTTTTATTTTTGTATGTGTTCCATAAACATCCTTTTTGGGGGGATATTTTATTGTTTAAATTTCAAATGTTATCGTTACTCAGTTTCCCGTCCATAAATCCAATATCCCATCCCCTCTTCTTCTATCATGGTGCTCTCCCACCCATCAACTCACCCCTTCCCACTTCCCTCCCTGATATTTCCTTACACTGGGGGATCGAGCCTTGGCAGGACCAAGGCCTCTCCTCCCATTGGTAACCAACAAGGCCATCCTCTGCTACATATGCAGCTGGAGACATGGGTCTGTCCATGTGTACACTTTGGATGGTGGTTTAGTCCCTGGGAATTCTGGTTGGTTGGTATTGTTGTTCTTATGGGGTGACAAGATTCTACAGCTCCTTCAGTCCTTTCTCTAATTCCTTCATTGGGAACCACGTTCCCAGTTCAACAATTGGCTGTGAGCGTTTGCCTCTGTATTTGTCATGCTCTGACAGAGCTTCTTAGGAGATACCTATGCCAGGCTCCTGTCAGCATTCACTTCTTGGCATCAGGAATATTGTCTGGGTTTGGTGGCTGTATGTGTATGGGCTGGATCCCCAGATAGGGCAGTCTCTGAATGGCCTTTCCTTCTGTCTCTGCTCCAGACTTTGTCTCTGCATTTCCTGATATTAATATTTTTGTTACCCCTTCTAAGGGCTGAAGCATCCGCATGTTGGTCATCCTTCTTCCTTCTTCTTGAGCTTTATGTGGTATGTGGATTGTATCTTGTGTAATTTGAGCTTTTGGGCTAATATCCATTTACCAGTGAGTGCATACCATGATTTTTTTTTTGTAATTGTGTTACCTCATTCAGGATAGTATTTTCTAGTTCCATCCATTTGCCTGTGAATTTCTTGAAATCATTGTTTTTAATAGCTGAATAGTACTTCATTGTTTAAATGTACCACATTATCTGTATCTATTCCTCTGTTGAGGGAAATCTGGGCTCTTTCCAGATTCTGTTTATTATAAATAAGGCTGCTATGAACATAGTGGAGCTTGTGTCCTTGTTATATATTGTAGTATTATTTGGGTATATGCTCAGGAGTGGTATAGCTAGGTGCTTAGGTAGAACTATGTCTAATTATTTGAGGAACCTTCATACTGATTTAGCAAGTGGTTGTGGCAGCTTGCAACATCACCAACAATGGAGGAGCCTTACTCTTTCTCCACACCCATGCCAGCATCTGTTGTCACATGAGTTATTGATCTTAGCCATTTTGACTGGTGTGAGGTGGAATGTCAGAGTTGTTTTGATTTGCATTTCCCTTATTACTATGGATGTTGAACATTTCTTTAGGTGCTTCTCAGCCAATCGATATTCCTCAGTTGAGAATTCTTTGTTTATCTCCATACCCTATTTTTATAGGGTTATTTGATTCACTGGAATATACATTCTTGAGTTCTTTGTGCATATTGGGTACTAGGCCACTATCTGATGTGGGATTGGTAAAGATCTTTTCCCAATTTGTTGGTTGCCATTTTGTCCTATACACAGTGTCCTTTGCCTCACAGAAGATTTGCAATTTTATGAGGTCCCATAAAATTCTTGATCTTAGAGCATAAGCCATTTTCCTGTTTTCATCAGGAAATTTTCCTCAGTATCCATGTGTTTGAGACTCTTCCCCACTATTTCTTCTATTAGTTTGAGTGTATCTGATTTAATGTAGAGGTGTTTGATCCACTAGGACTTGAGCATGCTACATGGTGATGAGAATGGATCAATTTGCATCCTTCTATATGCTGACTGCCAGTAGAAACAGTACCATTTGTTGAAAATGCTATCTTTTTTCTCCCACTGGATGGTTTTAGCTCCTTTGTCCAAGATCAAGTGACCATAAGTGTGAGGGATCATTTCTGGGTGTTCAACTCTATTTCAATGATCTAATTACAAGTCTCTGTACCAATACCATACAGTTTTTAATTATTATTCCTCTGTAATACTGCTTGAGGTCAGGGATGGTGATTTTCCCCAGAAGTTCTTTTATCGTTGAGGATAGTTTTCGTTACCCTGGGAATTTTGTTATTCCAAATGAATTTGCAAATTGTTCCTTCTTTCTTTTTTATACTTTAATTTTTATTAGATATATTTTTTATTTCCACTTCAAATGTTATTTTCTTTTCCAGTTTCCTGTCCATAAGCACCCATCACTTCCCCCTCCTCCATGTAAGTATCCCCCCCATACATCCCCTTACTGCCCACCCATATTCATCTGCACCGGGGGTCCAATCTTTGTAGGATCAAGGACTTCCCCTTCCACTGGTGCCCCATCAAGGCTATTCTCTGCTAAATATGCAATAGGAGCCCTGGGTCAGTCCATGTATAGTCTTTTGGTACTGGTTTAGGCCATGGAAGCTCTGGTTGGTTGGCATTATTGTTCTTACTGAGTTGCAAGCCCCTTCAGCTCTTTCAATCCTGCCACTAATTCCCCCAAAGGGGGTCCTGTTCTCAGTTCAGTGTTTTGCTGCTAGCATTGACCTCTGTTATGGGATGCTCTGGATATGTCTCTCAGAAGAGATCTATATCTGGTCCCTTTCAGCATGCCCTGTTTAGCTCTATGAAGAATTGAGTTGGAATTTTGATGGGGATTTCATTGAATCTGTAGATTGCTTTTGGCATAATGGCCAGTTTTACTATATTAATCCCGCTAATCCATGAGCATGAGATGTCTTTCCATCTTCTGAGATCTTCGATTTCTTTCTTCAGATACTTGAAGTTCTTATCATATAGATTTTTCACTTGTTTCATTAAAGTCACAATGAGGTATTTTTATATTATTTGGGACTATTATGAAGGGTGTTATTTCCCTAATTTCTTTTTCAGCATGTTTATCTTTTGTGTAGAGAAAGGCTACTGATTTGTTTGTGTTAATTTTATATGCAGCCACTTTGCCAAAGTTGTCAGGTTTGGAAGGTCTCTGGTGGAATTTGCGGTCACTTAAGTCTATTATCATATCATCTTCAAATAGTGATATTTTGACTTCTTCCTTTCCAATTTGTATCTCTTTGACTTCTTTTTGTAGTCTGATTTCTCTGGCTAGGGCTTCAGTTACTATATTGAATAATTAGGGAGAGAGCGTGCAGCCTTGTCTAGTCTCTGATTTTAGTGCAATTGCTTCAAGTTTCTCTCCATTAAGTTTGATGTTGGCTACTGGTATGCTGTAGATTGTTTTTACTATGTTTAGGTATGGACCTTGCAATCCTGATCTTTCCTAGACTTTTAACATGAATAAAACCTTCCTTTTAAATAACACAATCCAAATATCAGTATTTTCTCCTTTCTCCTTTAGTTTATTCATGTGCTGTCTCCTGAAAGAAGCCTTCATTCTGCTTTCTTGCCCTGTATATCATTTCTTCATAATGCATCTCCGCATTATCATTAATTTATGCAGTTTTCTGTCTGCCTTTTCTAAGAAAATACGATTTTCAAGAATAAAGATTTTAATTTGGCTTTTGCTTTTTTGTCCAAAAAAAAAACCAAGTTCATCTCTCACATATCTAAGTTCAATAACCAGCAAGTATTAGTTATTTGAAAATATCGAGTACCGCTTGGGTGTTATCATGTTTCTTCCTCTAGTTTCAGTGATGCCAGGACTTGACATTCATTTCAAATGCAGCTTATCCAGGATAAATATTTTCTGAAAAGATTCCAGCCACTCCTAAGAGCATAAGAGAAAGAAAACAAATGTCAAAATCAGAGAAAAGAGAAAGATTTCAAGCCAAGCCAAATTCAGATGTTCAGGGTTAAAGGAAGTGTGAGACAGGAAGATATTATCCAATTGTTGAGATCACAAGTAAAGGGGCAAGTTTGCCCAGAGATGTTGATGCTAGGCTTTCCATGGGGCTCACAGATACATCTTTCAAGACAATATGTACAAAGATTGTTTGACTTTGAAATGATCTGGTCATATACTTTTCTTAGCAACTCTGGAATGTGTTTGAGTTGATATTTGTGACATGAGCAACCAGCAGGGTATGTATTGAGGGAAAAATTAAGCATGGTAGAGGTGAAAAGTGACAGTTTCATAGAACTCTATCAGGAGCAGACACAGGTGCTAGGATCCCAGCTAATTACATAAGTCAAAAATTAGGACAGTTATGAGCTTCTATGCTCTTAGTGGTAAAGTGAATTCACGGGTCATTGACTGATTCCATCCTGTAGGTTTAAAATACAATCTGTTTATGCTCACTACATCTGTTGATGTGCTCCTCAAACATAATGAATATTGCTTTAAACATGTGCAATATTTTTCCTCATAGAAACAGAGACTGTTCATGAGCCAGAACAGAGAATCCAGAACAATATATTATTTTCAGACATAATGTCCAGTAACTAAGGAAACATGCAGTGGCACTTCCTAAAAAGAAAATGACACTAGATGGTTATCTACAATATAAATTACAGAGAGAATCTGGTGGAAAGATCCTCAATTAACTTACGTTATAAGAAAATGAACTGACTTGAGATCATACTAAAGCCTGATATTAAAGCTTCATTCTATGTCCCTGCTGCTTAGCACCTGGCATGCTCTGCTTCCAAATTGCTACAGTTTGTGCTTTAATTGCATAGCATCTGCCTTCATCAGTATCTACTCAATTGCATTTTAATTAATTACTCTTAATAGATGAAAGTTAAAATAGATATTGTTTTTCACTTCCTATTACCTTCTGCCTCTCCCAGTTTTTCATGTGACTTTTTCTCTCCCTAATGTAGACTTTTCAGTGGGAATATTCAGATGTGTATACCTGCTCTGTTACTTTCTGTCAAAACAAATTTAGAGAAAACTGACAGAGCAGATATACCTAGAGTCCATATGTTACTAGAAAAAAGACCTCTAGAGTTAAAAATAGGTTAGCTCTAATTACAGATGGTTCCTCAGTAGCATAAAAACAAAACATTGAGATTCTTAAAACAAGAATAACTAACAGCAAGTGTGATGCATTTTTAGTATGTCACAATAGAACACATAGAACATCCACGTGTGTTCCTTCATTCATAGTCACAACCTTTTTCTTCATAGAATGTGAGGCCATGATTTAATAAATGTTTAAAAGCAGACCTTTTAAAGTAGAGATCACAAGTTATGATGCCCCAAGAGCTAGAGTCTTCCTCATATTTCCTTGCTTTCTCATTTGGTTATGGCCTCATGGCTCTGGGTTCTGAAAGCCCAGTTGCAGAAAGGAACACAGACAGGTTTCACTGGTGTCTGAACAAAGACTTCCTGGTATCTGTGCGTGTTTGGCCACGTGAGCAGTTCTTCTTGTAGCAGCCACAGCCCACATTCAGCCTCCCAATTTTCATTACTCCACATTCCTCTTACAAGCAGTACCAACTCTCCTTTCTACTTCACAAAGCGGTCATGAGGTAAAGTTTGATATTTATCTTACCTCTAGCTTTTTGGGAGTCAATGAACAGGTGAATTACTCTGCCTACCTGGACAGGAACAGTGTGTTTGTGATCTTTTCAAGAGCCAGTTTGGCAACAATCTGGGAGCCTGCATGGATCTGACTAAGACCCTATGAATACATGATATGGATGTATAGCTTGATGTTGTTTTTGGGATTCCCAACACTGGAAGCAAGCATTGTCTCTGATTATTTTGCCTACTTATGAAACATTTTTGTCTTACTGGTTTACCATATTAGGCCTGATTATGAGGAGTGCCTAGTCTTATTGCAACTTTATATGACTTGTTTGCTTTCCTGAGAGGTCTGTAGTTTTCTGATGGGAAGCAGAGGAGGTTGGAAGAGCTTGAATGGAAGTAGAGGAAGAAGGGGGAACTGCAGTCAGGATGTAAGGTATAAGAGAATAATAATAAAAATAACCAAGTTCTGTTCATTGTGAACTATTGAAACTAAAGCTGCTCCTTTTGACATCCTGTCACTCACAATGCCATGTGCATTATGTAATGTCATAAATGCAGAACTTGGGATCGAGTGATAATCCTTATTATTAAAAGTTCTATAGAAGTCCTCATACTGTGATGTGTTTTCACAAAATATTTAATCCCATCTATATCTGGAAAGAATCTAATAATAATTTCCATTATTCTAGTTCTATGCATTGAGGTCTGCACTTTCATCTTTCATGGTTATAATGTTTTTAATTAGCAAATAGTTTAGTACTTACTCTGTGCAAACCTTGTGCCAAGCATTGTATAGTACTTGGAGGAGAGTTCTTGAAGCAGACTCTTCTACTTCAGTGGAGAGTTAGCAACTAACAGTTAGAGAGGAATCAGGTGTAATCCACCAAATTTCATCAGGAATATGAAGAACAAGCACAAAACAGCAGGTAAGAGTTATAATAAAATGGGTTCTTTTTAAGGAAACTACAAGAAGTGTCATCAAAGAAAGTAAGTTTCATTGAGTGAGGGAGTTTTTCCTATTGACGGTGATGTGTTCTGGGAGGTAAAGGGAGGAGAAGCCACATGTCAATCAGAGAGGTCACCAAGACAGAGATGTGGAGAACAGGAGAGTTTAGGGAAATTTATAGATCACTGCTACATTCTGCTGCAGTAAAAGTTTTGTTAACCAAAAGTGCCAAGTGACAAGATAGCAAAGTGATGGCCACCTGAGAACCTGAGAAGTGTGATCTACTGAAAAAACATCTGCTTCTGTATAATTACATATCTGTTATACAGTTTGCCTTCTCCCTTTGTGAAAGTTGAGGGGATGTTGACAGAATGAGAGGTGAAAGGGAATTGGAAGTACATTGCTAAGCATTGATATCACAGCTAAAATGAAGTTGGATCCGAGGCGTAACATTTTTTAAGTATGTCTTATTTCTTCTTGAACTCACCATCTCAGAGGGACCTCATTAGTAGCCAGTGCCCTGGACAAGAAATATATGTAAAACTAGCTTCAGAGGGTTATTGGGAAAGGACAACATTGTGACATTGAGAGTGACATGTCTTTTCAGAAAAAAAAATATTGAGACAGGTGAGACATTTTTAAATTCAGGTAATAGAATTACCTAACAAAACATAAAACTGAAATGGATATTGGTGTAATACATAGCAATAACCATGACAGTTCTGTATAGCCTTATTTTTATTTTTTATTTTATCTTAATTGTATCTTATTATTTATAATGTAAGTGCCACTCCGTTCCTCTTCAACTCTCAGTTGCCAGCTCTACACTGCAGTCAAAGACTCTGCCTTGAGTACTCTCCTCCAAATACTCTACAATGTCTGGCACAATGTATTATCTTGTAACTTTATTTTTGATTAGAATATGTATTAAGAAATTATTTGATTAAAATTTTGAAAGTATGCTTACTACAATCCATGAATCTGGAAGCTCTGACTGGAAATATTAAAGGCATCCTTCGTAAGGATATACAATTATCATGCAAGTCTCTAGACACAGCTGGGAGTGGGCTTGTGGTAGAAACTTTACTACATGGTGGATGAAGACCAGTGGAAGGGGCAGGAAAGAAGAGTGAGTAACTAAGAACACAAATTACTTATGTGAGAGCACTTGATCCTTTTGCCAGCTTTGAAATTATGTACTTATTTATATGATTTATTTTCCATATATTAGACATGTAAAAATTAGAAATCTGGGGACATATGGAACTTTTCTCTTCTAAATGAATGGTAAAGTCAATTTCACCCATTGGAGTGGACCCATGGTTCTTGCCTGAGTTATAGCTTACATTAGTCTTTTTACATTTTACAACTCAATATTTGAATCAAATTGATTATGTATTGATCACTTATAAGGCTAAGAGTCATTTTATATATGTCAAATGCATTAGTGAAATATATGAGATTTAGAAACTGTTGATCTTATAAAATCATTACTAACTATAATTTTGAAAAAGTGATTAACCAACCAGTAATTTTTTAAGTAAGGTATTTGTATGGCTAATTCAATTACAGATTTAAGATTTATTTGGAAATGACCCACTCACTCCTATAATAATATTCTCCCCTAACATGCTACACTTCCTTGTGCTCCTGAACTTTCTAAAGCTACTTTTAATATAAAAGATTATTTTAAACATTACCTTATGTGATTATCTATAATCCCTACCACAACATTTGTGTGAAACAAATGTTTCTGTACGATTTATTCATTGAAACACAGTAAATACTGGGTCCATCATGTGGCAGTATTTGTGGAATTAGTGGATCAGTAGTGTGCCATTATTTAATTGTTGGTCTAATGTATTAAAACCACTGGTCTGCACAGTTCACATGACTCCCTCTCCATTACCATCCATGTCAGAGTTAAGTCTTTGGTCCTCAGTAGCCTTTCTGACCAACTAAAAAGTCCAGAATAGAAACTTGTGTCCTTGTTGACTTTTGTTACATTATGATATTTTAGGAGAGTTTGTGAAATGTAACAAGTACTTGTAAAGTCAGCCAATGAAAGAATTATTGAATAAAAACTGTTATAAAGTGGTTACATTTTAACTCCTGTTTGAAGGGCCATCAATATAGAAAGACACACAAGAAATATTACTAACACAATTTCAGTCAAATAAGTTTTACAGTTTAAAGTACGACTTATGATTCTTTTGATAAAGTAAAAATTGTAGCATTTCAGCTACAATTTAATGTCATTTCCCACATTTTCACTTCTTTCTATTCTGTTTTTATTTCTTTTTAAAATTAAGATAGATACCTTTCTTACTACAATATGCCCTAATTATAGTTTCCTCACTCTATTCCTCCCAACTTCTCCCTACATCCCCTCCCCTCCAGATCCATTCCCTTCTGAATCTCATAAGAAAAGACTAGGCTTCTTCTAAGATATAGCAACCAAACATAGAAAAATGAAATATAATACCCTGAAGGAAAAGGTTTGATATTGACAATGGACATGGCAACTCACCAGGAGAAAGAGTGCCAGGAGCAGGCAAGAAAGTCAGAGATCTATTCGCTCTCACAGTTAGGAGTCCTATTGAAATACTAAACTAATAGTATATATAAGAGAACCTGGTGCAGGCTTGTGTAGTCCCTGTGCTTGCTGCTCAGTCTCAATAACCTCAATATGCACTTTGGTTGGTTGATTCAGAAGGCTCTATTCTGTTTTCCTTCACACCCTCTGAATCTTATAATTGTTCTGCCTCCACTTCTACAAGGTTCCCTGAGCTCTAAGATGAGTGATTTGAAAGAAACCTCAATTTAGAGTCTTATTATTATGTCTGGCTGTGGGTGTAGGCATCTCCTCCCATCTGTGCTAGAGGAAGCCTATCTGATGCTGACTGGATAGCATACTGATCTATGAGTATAGCAGAGCAACATTAGTCCTCATTCTTAGAGCGTAGATAATCCCAGCTGTAGAAGCCATAGGAAAAGGGTAAAATGGAGAAAATACACTAGTTATAAAGTGTATTTTCTGTGCAGAAGTGAGGCTCTTAAGGAGAACATTCCCCAAGCTATGAAACAGCAACACAGTGAAGTGTGTACAAACCAAGTGCCAGTTCATTGAAATACTTTGCACTATCCAAAGTAAATTGTATGTGAAACTGACGGCTGCCTCAGTTTCCACTCCTAAAGTTAAGAACAACATGATCAGGAGGGTCTTTATGTATGACAAAGGAAAGGTTAAGAAATGGATGTGATACAACACATGATGTAAGTATGCCACACAGGCATGTGAACACATATACCCATGCATGCAAACCTACACATATGCACATACATGTATGCACACACCTATATGCACAGACTTGCACACACACAGCCTAACAAGCATATGAAGGTGATATTTTTTTTCTTACTTTGTAACCCTGACAGGTCTCCTAATCCTTTTGCTCCCAGTAATCTTCTGGTTATGTCTCTCTGAATACCTAAGTTGAAGAAGTGAGTCACCAGGCCTGGTTCGTTCACACTTACTGTTAAGAACATTAGACACTCACAGACAGCTAAATTCAGTAAGGAAAATAACATTATTCACATTTTGGTTTTTCAATTAGTGAGATGAGGGAAAAGGAAACATTCTATAGGCCATCCATGTGAGAACCAGAATCAAGATACCTCCTATGGTGATGTAAATGAGAATGCCCCCCATAGGCTAGTATGTTTGAATATGTGGTCCTCAGTGGGTGGACCTGTTTGTGATTGATGAGAGAGTATGGCCTTGTTGGAGCAGATGCCTCTCTGGAGGTTGGCTTTGAGATTTCAAAAGACTATAGCTATTCTCAGTTTCCTTTTTATTTCCGGCCACATATCTTGAAGGTTAAGACATGAGCTTCAGCTATTCCTGTTTGCCATGATTTTCTCTGCCATCAAGACTCCAACATTCTGAAACAGTAAGTTTTATCAAATATTTCCTTTTATAAGTTAGTTTGGTCATGGTGTTTGTCACAACAGTTAAAAAGAAACTAAGGTACTCATTGAGAACCATAAGACTTCTGAGAACAAACACTGTTATAAAATAAGTGTTTGTTGATGTAAGCTTCCAGATCAGTGGTAATTTGTTAATCAGGGATTTTTTTAATCCATACAATTCCCATGACAAAGAGATGAAGCTTTAGATAGTAGCCCCTGCCTTAGGCAATTTATGTTTCTAGCTAAGGGAAAAAAATTACATCTTTGTGTCAATAGCATAAAGTCAACAAACTGGATAATGATCATAAATTTGAAATTTATAATACAAAATATTTGAGGGTGAAGAGGCCTAGACCAAGGTATCAACATATTTTCTCTTTCTAGGGTGAGTTCTGGGACACTTGCATGCAAAGAATAGAGTAATAAAAGAGAAGAAAGCTATTCCCACAGTCCCAGCTTATAATGGGACCATGTTCTGGAGATTTCCAATTATGAGCAATGCTGTTGTTTTGGTGATTAAGTTATAATTTGTGGATTTTAAGGGTACATACAGCTAAACCACAGCAAGGAAATAGGAAATTTATAAGAAATACAGTAAATAATTAAATTTGTTTACATGAAAAAATCAACAAATAAGAAATTTCTTCACAGAGCAGGGCAAAGGTGGGCTATGGTACAAGGGCTCATTTTTATTTTTAATGAAATGCAAACTTAAATATCAATCCTGGACACAACAAAACAAATATAAAGAATGAAAAGTAGAGAAAGCAGGAATGCTGAGGATGTGAGATTAGTCAATTTCAAGCTTTGATAAAGCTCTCCTCTTTGGTCATTGAACCATAGCAGAGAATCTCAAGGAGACAAGCCATCTGGTCATTACACAAGTTATTTTAGTGTACTTTAGGAAAGCAATGGTTTGGCATATTGCAACTAGCAAACTGTGTGTGAACTCTGGCATTTCAGATATCCCTCTACAAGGTGACATGGCTTAAAACCCAACCAGAGGGACCAAGAATGGAGGCCAGGCCCTCAGTGCTCCTGGTTAGAGTCTTCAACTTGCCTGTGTCAGTCCTGAAGGACCTGGGCCACAGAACTTTTGCTACAGCTGAGTGGACATTCTCACTCTGCCCAGTCAGACATCAGGAAGTCAGGATTGCAGTCCCACTCCACTGCAGAAAGCAATGCTTCACAAGCCAACCATAAATAGCAGATGGTCAATGATCTATTCTGCCTGGCAAAATGAAGACAGTGGTCTCCCAGCTCTGTGAAGATGGTGTCACAGAAAACAGGGGTATGAATAATACATGCAATTTTGTCTCACAATAGCCAAAATATCTTGATTTCAGCTGATATTTATTGTTCAAGTAGAAAATTAAAAATGAAGAGTAGCAGATGCCAGTGCTGAGATGGAACAATGAGTGGTGAGTTGACAAATGTTTACATTTAACACAGATCCTTTCCTTGACACTATGCTGTTAATTCCCTATAAAACTGGTGGATAATGTTAGGTACCAGGCTAACTAAGAAAGATAAAAGAATCAGACTTAAGAAAGAGAGAAGAATACTGAAAGACCAACATGAGCATATAATAACACTAGTGAAAATAAACCGGTGGATCTAAATCCCACAGAACCTTAGATTTTATAGGGTGACATATTGGTGCTATAGATACAAACAGTTTTGTAAAGCACACAAATACTCCATATGTCATCAGGTGAAATACAGCAGGTCATGTTTGTGACAAGAACAAGCAGCATGAAGCATTTGAGCCACAGTGAAAATTTTAATGTAGCTGACAGAGGTATTTGAAGAGACAGAGATGAAAATCAGGGCAATATCTAAAGATCCTAACCTGGAACCACCCATGTTTTAGAATTTGCTCTGTAGACTTGGTTCTCCCAAACCAGGCAGAGTGTAGTCACTCTCTGAAAACACATGTATAGTTTACATATTATAAAGAAGTTATATAAGTCACAGAAGATTTTGAGAAATAGATAAGATGAGTAGATTTTTGAAGCATAATACTAGGACTAAACAGAAAAGAAGAGATATAGGACGCCAGGGAATACAGAGAAAGCTAGTGAGGTGGTCAGACCACAAGATGTAGGTGAGTCCAAGGCTTTCTACACAAGTGAGGGAACTTACTTACTAATCAGAACATGAGAGCCATGATGCTCTGCTAGTCTCTACCCTAGAACAGGGGGTTTAGTGGAGTGTCTAGCTTGTTCATTTAGATTATTGAAGAAGTACAGGGAAGAAAATGAGGAGAAAATTGTAAAATGACAGCAGCTGAGAACAAAACCTAATATTAAGACCTATTTGCTTCTAGTGTCTATTCCTATGCATAATATTCTTTTATCAAAATTCATCAGTTTATGAATATAATTGTGAATTAAAATTTATAACAGTAAAGTAGAATGTATCTTTAAACAATATTGAAACACCTCTACTCCCACACCCATTTCTGTCTTGAGACAGGCTTACTCTACCTAGCGCTGCCTGGTCTAGTGCTCACTTTCCCTCTCTCTTTGTTAAATTTTTTTTATTTGTGTTTCAAATGTTGTCTCATTTCTGATTTTCTCCTCTACAACGTCCCCATACCATCACCCCTACCCCTGCCTCTATGAGGGTGTTCCCTCCTTCACTCACCCATTCCTGACCCACTGATCTAGAATCCCCCTATTATGTGGCACCAAGACTCTATAGGACCAAGGGCCTCCTCTCCCACTGATGTGAGACAAGTCCATCCTCTGCTGCATATGCAGCTGGAGCTATGGTTCCCTTCATGTGTACTCTGTGGTTGGTGGTATAGTCCCTGAAAGTTCTGGGAGCTCTGGTTAGTTGATATTGCTGTTCTTCCTTTGGTATTGTAATCCCCTTCTGTACTTTCAGTCCTACTCTTAACTCTCATGCTCAGTCTGACGGTTGGCTGCAAGCATCCATATTTGTAATGGTCATGTGCAGAAAGAGCCTCTCAAGGGACAGCTATACCAGTACTGGAGCTCTCAATAGAGAACAGAATCACTTCCAAATCATGCCTGGCTTTGAAATTAATCTCTTGTTTCCTATACCCACCATATAAATGAATATTTAAACATGTTAAGATTTGTCCCATGTCTAACTTTTTGAGTTCTTTGTATGTACTAGATATTAGTCCTCTCTCAGATGTTAGATTGGTAAAGATCTTTCCCCAACCTGTTGGTTGCCATATATTCTTTTTGGCAGTGTCCTTTGCCTTACAGAAGCTTTGAAATTTTATGAGGTACCATTTGTTGATTCTTAATGTTAGAGCATAAACCATTGGTGTTTTGTTGAGGAAAATTTCCCTTGTGCCTATGTGTTCCAAGACTTCCCCACTATCTCTTATATTAGTTTCAGTGTATCTGGTTTTATGTGAGGGTCTTTGATCCACTTGGACATGACCTTTGTACAGGTCAATAAGTATTGATTAATTTGCATTCTTCTACATGCTGACCTCCAGTTGAACCATCACCATTTGTTGAAAATGCTGTCTTTTTTTCCATTGTATTGTTTTAGTTCGTTTGTCACTTGTTCTAAGTGACCATTAAGTGTGTTGGTTCATTTCTGTGTCTTCAGTTCTATTCTGTTGATCTACATGCCTAGATTTGTACCAGTGTCATGTAGTTTTTATCATGATTGCTCTGTAATACAGCTTGAGGTCAGGAATAGTGATTCTCCCAGATGTTCTTTTAGTGTTGATAATACTTTTGCTATCCTGGGTTTTTTGTCATTCAAATGAATTTGCAAATTGCTATTTCTATCTCTATGAAGAATTGACATGGAATTTTGATAGGGACTGCATTGAATCTGTAGATTGCTTTTGGCAAAATGGTCATTTTTACTATATTAATCCTGCCAACCCATGAGCATGGGAGAATTTTTCCATCTTCTGAGATCCTCCTCAATTTCTGTCTTCAGAGACTTGAAGTTCTTATCATACATATCTTTCACTTGCTTGGTTAGAGTCACACCAAGGTATTTTATATTATCTATGACCGTTGTGAATTCTTTGTTTCCATAATTTCTTTCTCAGCCTATTTATCCTTTGAGTAGAGGAAGGCTACTGGTTCATTTAAGTTAATTTTATATCCAGCCACATTGCTGAAGTTGTTTATCAGGTTTAGGATTTCTCTGGTGCAATTTTTAGGGTAACTTAAGTATATTATCATATCATTTGCAAATAAGATCAGCAAATAATACAGCTTGAGGTCAGGAATAGTGATTCTCCCAGATGTTCTTTGGAAGAACATCTTCTTTGGAAGTCTTCCTTTCCAATTTGTACATTTTGATATCTTTTTCTTGTCTAATTGCTCTGGCTAGGATATCATATATTATGAAGAGTTGATTGGGAGAGAGTGGGCAGCCTTGTGTAGTCCCTGATTTTAGTGGGATTGCTTCAAGTTTCTCTCTATTGAGGTTGATGTTAACTATTGATTTGCTGTATATTGCTTTTGCTATATTTAAGTATGGGCCTTGATTCCTGATTTTTTCAAGACTTATCATGAAGGAGTGTTTGTCAAATGCTTTCTCAGCATCTAATGAGATGATCATGTGGATTTTTTTCTTTGAGTTTGTTTATATAGTGGATTACATTGATGGATTTCTGTATATTGAACCAACCCAGCATCCCTGGAATGAAGCCTACTTTATTATGGCGAATGATTGTTTTGATGTGTTCCTGCATTTGGTTTGCTTGAATATTTTTGAGTAATTTTGCAGCAATATTCATGAGGGAAGAAAAACTCCAGGTAATTAAATTATACTATTAAAAATTTGGTACAGAGCTAAAAAAAGAATTATCAACAGAGGAAGATCTATTGCCTGAGAAGCACCTAAAGAAATGTTCAACATCCTTAGTCATCAGGGAAATGCAAATCAAAACAACCCTTAGATTCTACCTCATACCATTCAGAATGTCTAAGATCAGAATCACAGGTTACAGCAGATGCTGGCAAGGATTTGAGAAATAGGAACACTCATCCATAGTTATTGGGATCGCATGCTGGTACAACCATTCTGGAAATCAGTTTGGTAGTTCCTCAGAAAACTGGACTTCGTACCACCTGAAGAACCACATATACCACTGTTGGGCATAGATCCAAAAGATAATCAACATATAACAAGAACACATGCTTCACTATGTTTCTAACAGCCTTATTTAGAGTAGCCAGAAACTAGAAAGAATCCAGATATCTTTCAACAGAGGAATTCATACAGATAATGTAGTACATTTACACAATGGTGTCCTACTCAGCTATTAAAAGTGACTACATGAAATTCTTAGTCAAATGCATGGAACTAGAAAATATCATCCTCCATGAGTTAACACAATCACAAAAGAACACAGAGAGTATTCACTCACTAATAAGTGGCTATTTGTCCAAAAGTTTGGAATACCCAAGAAACAATTCACAGACTGTATGATGCCCAAGAAGAATGAAGACCAAAATGTGGATCCTTCATTCCTTCTTAGAAGGGAAAACAAAATACTCACAGGATAAAATACAGGGACAAAGATTGGAGCAGGCACTGAAGATAAGGTCATCCAGAGACTGCCATACCTGGGGATCCATCCCATATGCATCCATTAAAACCAGTCACTATTGCTGATGCCAAGAAGTGTTGCTGACAGGAACCTGATATGGATGTCACCTGAGAGGTTCTGCCAGTGCCTTACTGATACAGATAAGGAATGCTTGCAGCTAAACACTGGACTGACCATGAAAGATGGAATCCCATGCTCATGGATTGGAAGGATTAACATAGTTAAAATAGTCATCTTACCAAAAGGAATCTACAGATTCTATATAATCCCCATTACAATTTTAAGTCATTTCTTCACAGATATAGAAAGAGTGATTCTCAAATTCATTTGGAACATTAAAAAACCCAGAATAGCGAAAACCATAAGAGAACCTTAGGTGTAATTGCCATAGCTGACCTCTACCTCTAGTACAGAGCAATACTGATAAAAAGAGACAGGCAGGTCAATCAATAGAATAAAATTAAAGACCCAGAAATGAACCTACGTACCTATGGTCATTTGATCTTTGACAAAGAAACTAAAAACATCCAGTGGAAAAAATGCAGCATATTCAAGAAATGTTGCTGGCTTAAGTGGCAGTCAGTATGTAGAAGAGTGCAAATCGATCCATACTTATCTCTTTATACAAAGCCCTAGTCCAAATGGATCAAAGTCCTCCACAGAAAAGCAGATACACAGAATCTATTAGAATAGAATTTGGGAAAGAGCCATGAATACATCCGCACAGGAGAAAACTTCCTGAACAGAAAACACCAATAGCTCAGGATCTAAGATCAACTATTGACAATGGGGATCTCATAAAATTGAAGAGCTTCTGTAAGGTAAGGGACACTGTCAACAGGACAAAATGGCAACCTACAAAATGGAAAAAGATCTTTACCAACCCTACATCCAATAGAGAGCTAACATCTCATATGTACAAAAGCTCAAGAAGTTCAAATCCAGACCACCAAATAACCCTATTTAAAGAATGGATGGACATGTAGGACTCTTAGCTCCTCCTGTACCATGCTTGCGTAGATGCTGCCATGCTTCTTCCTTGAGGATAATGGACTGAACCTCTGTTCCTATAAGCAGGCCTCAATTAAATGTTCTCTTTACTAGACTTGCCTTGATCATGTTGCCTGTTCACAGTACTAAAACCCTAACTAAGACAACCACTGAGCCAGAATCTGGGAAGTGTTTTTTGAGAACACAAAGAAGCTGTGTTACAGAGATATACATCATTCTAGCAGCAGGACTTGGAAATATCTAAGAAGCATCTAAGTTCCTGGTTTTGAATGTATGATGGGTTCATGGTGAGCATCTGTGGCTTGGCATTTTGAGAGATCAGGGAGGCCATTGGGAAAGGTATAGCTTTGGTGACAGTGGAAGGACTTATGGGATCATGCAGAGAAATTGAGTTTTAGTACCCTGAAGAGAGCCCATGAGAGGTTATTGGTGGAGCATAGTTGTAGCAAAATTCTCCAGTGTACTGAAGATACCAGAACCATGGGATGACTACCAAGAACAGCAGCAACAGTGATGTGGAGTCAACAAGTGCCAAGAGTACTGCATAAGGGAAAGCTTGAAAAGTAATTAAGCCCTTTGGAGAAGCCAGGAAGATAGTGTGTGGATCCCAGACATTAGAACAAGAAGCTGTGTAGTTAAAGTTGCCTTGGATTAACCATAATGATAGGGATGCCAAAGTCATGGGATGCATGCCAAGGAAAGCTGCTTATAGGAAGTGGAACCAGCACAAGAGAAAAAAAGTTTGTTGCAGTCAACAAAGATGGGAGAATTAGAGATCTGCAGAGCACTTTGACCTTAGACAAGTGTTGTGGATTGCTGTTTGTATTTTCTGCTTTCTCAAGATGGGTACAATGATGAGGAACAGATCACATACTCAGGATATTACACATTAATATCAGAAGAAGTTTTAGTCTTTTAAACATCGTTGAGACTGTGATAGACTATCGGACATTTGAAATTGGATTAAATGTTTGTTTTTGTTGGTTTTTTTTTTTTTTGCATTTTGCTATGGCTAGGCATAGACTCATATGTTTGAACAATCCTTTGGTGGTCAGAGAGTGGATTGTGGTGGTTTGTTTATGATTGGCCCTATTAGGAGGTATGGCCTTGTTGGTGGAAGTGTGTTGTTGTATATGTGGGATTTGAAGACTCCTATGCATTCAGTGCAGAAGAGAACATCCTTTTGTATGCCTGCAGAAAATCCTCTTATTTATGCCTGCCTTTGGATCAAGATGTGGAAGCCTTGGCTTCTCCAATTCTGTTTGCCTTTATACTGCTTTGAGTTCTGTTGTGATGATAATACAGTGAACCTCTGAAACTGTACGTGAGCCCCAATCAAATGTTTGCCTGTATAGAATTTGCCTTGGTCATGGTGTTTCTTCAAAGCATGAAAATCTAACCTAACTAAGACAACAGGGTATAAGGAGAAATATTTATCCATTGTTGTTAGGTATATGCTTCATAATAGAAGTCCTATAGAATGTATGAGTAGATGGAACATATCTCAACATCATAAAAGCTATATACAAAAATCCATGCTCAATCGTATCCTGAATTAAGTATTTTACTTCATGCAATCCCACTGAAGTGAGGAATGACAATAGGATGTTATTCTTCCCATTTTTTCAACATCATGGTTAGATTCTCAGAGGAGCAATAAGGTAGAAGAAGGAATTTAAAGGGTGTTGTGAAGGGAGTGCGTCCTTGATTTGTTCTTTGTATGCTTATTGTTCCTGAATAGAAAAGCTATTGATGTGTGAAAAATGATTCTGCAACCTGTCACATTGCTCAACTTGTTTACCATTCTGGTAGAAATTTGGGAATTTCTAATTAACATGTCATCTGCAAATAGGAATTTTTTTGACTTTTTTCTTTACATAATTTTAAACTCCTTCAAAGAAAACACACACACCATATATGTGTGTGTGTGTGTGTGTGTGTGTGTGTGTGTGTGTGTGTGTATATAATGTATTTTTTCCTAAAATTCATATGGAACCACAAGAGACCTCAGATAGTCAAAAAATAATTCTGAAAAATTCTGGAATGTAAGCTTAGATTTTTAAAAACCTACTTTAATAAGAGTTTTTAAATGCTTTGACCCTGCTTCTAGCCTACCATTCAAAAGTGGGGAGAAAATACGGTAAATAGAACAAGGACCTGTTTAAAAGTAGTTCTTTGGAGTGATTTCAATCTCTATGGTCTAGGTACTAGCAGTGGTGGCACAATCACAATCTAGCAGAAACAACAGATTTCTACCGATATGTCACAAGCTACCAGAACCAGTTGTGGTGGCAGGAGAGGTTCTCTGCTGTGCCTCTCTCAACAAGGTCAAGATCAGTGAAGACATGAGACCAACAAATGGTTGCAAGACTAGCTATGCAAGCATCTAGTCACTGTCATTGAGTCTTATTTATACTCTCTCCAAATATCACATGTCCTCCCATGGATCTTGCCTCAGCAAAAGACCATGTGAGTCTGCATCACATGACAGAACGAGAAACGTCCACTTCATTGGAGGAGCTACAATTCCAGATATTAAGATATATTACAAGCCATAGTAATAACACTATAAAAACAGACATGTAGACCAACAGAAGAAAATAAAAGACCAAACATGTATACCTGTAACCTCACCCATTTAATGTTTAACAAAGATGTCAAGAACAAGCCCTAAAAAAAGCATCTTCAACAAATAGTGCTGGGAAAAGTGGATGTCCACACGTAGAAGAATGAAATTTCACCCCTATCCCCTTGCACAAAAAACTGACTCCAAATGGATCAAAAGACAATAATATGAAACAGTAGAATCGCCAGAAAAATATAGGCAGTATTGTACATGATATAGGTATAGGAAATAACTTTCTATTCACAGCAGATTTTAAATAGAAAGAATCCTCACGTCCTTTATGCTGAGAATGTGGTACATACAGAGTACAGAATCCTATTCAAATGTAAATAAAAATGAAATCATGACCTTCACAGATAAATGGATGCAAGGGAAAAGATACTGTGATAGTCTCCATTGCTGAAGACACCATGCACTTTAGAGGCCTCTGAGCTAGAACTGACTTCAAAACCTCCTTCCCGAGGATTTTCTTGGTACCAGAAGATGCCATGCAAGCTTCCCCAGCAAGGAGATAATCTATACTTTTACCTAGCTATGCCTATGAACCGTAGCCATCTAAGGCCCATTAGACTGTCCATTCTAGAACTAGCTCTGAAGACTGGGCTAACCTCAAACTCACAGAGATCTGCCTGCCTCTGCCTTAAAAATGTGCACCACCATGACACAGCTCTATTTCTTCTTTATAAAAATGGTTTGGGGCCATTTCCAGGTAAGTCGGTTTCAGGTGAAGTTATTTTGGACAATAAACAGTAGAGACAGTGCTTTAAGTGAATCACTAAATAAATCACTATTTAATAATAAAAATGATGCGTAGAGCTAAACAACGATTTCTCCAGTGAGGAATCTCACATGACTAACCTCCTTAGTCATCAGGGAAATGCATATCAAACAACCCTAAATTTTGACATCACAGCAGTCTGAATGGCTAAGATCAAAAACTCAGGTAACAGCAGATGCTGGTGAGGATGTGGAAAAAGAGGAACACCTCTTCACTGCTGGTGGGATTGCAAACTGGTACAACCACTCTGGAAATCAGTCTGGTGGTTCCTCAGAAAATTGGAAATAGTTCTACTTGAGGACCCAGCTATACCACTTCTGGGCATATACCTAAAATATGCTCCAACGCATAACAAGAACACATGCTGCATTATGTTCATTAGCAGCTTTATTTATAATAGCCAGAAGCTGGAAACAGCCTAGATATCACTCAACAGAAGAATGGATATAGAAAATGTGGCACATTTACCCAGTGGAGTACTACTCTGCCTTAAATCAATAATTAGATCCTAGCTCTCGAGCCTTGCTGTCTCATCAATGCCAAATGTGTCCCAAAGCTTTCATCTTTGAAATTGTTTCAACTGTTAACTTGGCACAAACAAGAATCTTCATGGGTTAAATCATAATGAGGAAGTACCGAGATCAGGTTGGAATGTGCCCATATCTCTCAGAGATTTCAGAGATTGTCTTGAGTGTTCATTGACCTCCTCTGTGTGAATGAGTGAGGGGCCTTCTCACAGACTGTACTCTGGACTGCAAAAAGGAGAAAAAGTTTGGTAAGCATTAGCAGAAATCTATTAGTCATCGAGGATTCATTTTTTTCTCTCTCTGCTCTTGACTGTGGATGTGATATAACTAGCCACTTAGGTTCTTGCCTCAACATCACCCAAATGATGGTGTAACCTGAAAGGTAAGACAAAGAAAGCCTCTCCTCCCTCAGTTGCTTCTAGTCTGATTGCTCCTTCACAGCAATAGAAATAAAACTAGGAAAACAAAACCATCAGCTGTTTATACCCAACTAATGGCTATCTTGCTATGTATTTTCATCCAAGGAAATTCATACAGGAATTCTTGTAACCACATCATTCTCAGATTATATATTTTATGTTCTCTTAAATTCCAATTATGTGTATAATCTGGATATCAGTTCCTCATAACATGCAAAGTTAAAATATTTTCTTCCATTCTCTATGTTGTCTTGGCACCCTGATGGATGTTTCTTTAATTGAACTAGTCCACTTTTGTGGGCCGGGACTTATGTAAAACAGGGACCTGACTGTAGTGTCCTCTAGAATTTTTTTAAAAGTTTTCATCCGTTGGTTTCCTATTTCATGAACTATGTGTAAATATTTTAAAAGTGTTTTAGAAACTATTTTTTAAAGTGGTGAAAGGTAGGACTCTAATTTTGCATCCTGCCTGTGTATGCACAATTTCCAGCACTATTCTGAAAACTGGACATTCTCCAATGTGTACTCCTTGTACCTTTGTGGAAAACAAATTGGGCGTACTTGCATGAATTCACATCCAAGCTCTCTTCTATTCCACTGGTCTATGTTTATTTGTGTCTGTTTTTCCTTTTTAATGTCAATACTGTCTATTTTTTAAATTTCATGTAATAGTAGGAAAAGTCATAGTCAAATTTAATTATTAGCGCACCGTGTTAAAGACTTTGTGATATATGCAGCAAGATGTAACAGAATTTCTTAAGAAATGGAAACTGTAGAAGAATTAATAAAAAACCATGGCTTTAAGGTGCTTTTACACATTAAACACTATGAACTGCTAGTGATTAATTTAATGTGGTAAAAAGGATGAGGAAACAGTTCTGTATAAAAACCTCAAGTAGGTTCCTGTTCAAAAGTCAAAAGACAAAAGTGCTTGACTTCCAAAAGTGGTTTCCATCACAGTGCACAGAAATAATTGTCTGCAATTAGCATAGCTAAATGCTCATTTAAATTTTCATCTTTGCAGGTGAGACCAGAGTAAAAGTCTATCATGGTGTGAGTAGTGCAGATTGTGGTCTAAGGATTGACAGGTAGGACCTGCAAGCATTCCCATAAGAGGTCTGCTGTGTGCCTAGATATCACAAAGATTTCTTTTTCATTTCTCAACTATCAGACAATATGATGACAGTTCACCTTTCGCCAGATGCTGTGAACATCAATTGAGGTAACTGTTGGATGCACTTCAAGAATGATTAATAGACTGAGCATGAAACAGAAAGGGTAACAGAATTGCTGAGTATTTTTTGTCATGTCTCATCTCAGAAAATACCATGGACCTCGTACTTTATATTGCACTATCTGGAAAAAATTACTTCTTAATAATATGTGTCATTTCAGAAAATACAGTCTGTAGGCTCTCTACTCATAAGTTGCTACAACAGGACAGTTATGTTCATAAAACTGGTACAGAGTGGGCCAGGTGACAATTTGAACACAATTAGAATAAAATGCAAAGTGTTTGCTATTAATTATTTATAGGCAAATAGAACAAATTTACTTTTTATTCATGCAAAGTCCAAGATTAGCTTCTGAAACAGAAAGGGCTCTCTAAAAGGACTTTGTGCATGGGTGCATTTTTTCCATTTTAAACAATTTCTATGCTCACCCAGAAAAGGAGTCATGGAAGAACATGGGAGAACAAGCTCAAGACGGGGTGAAAACACAGACTTTGTCTCAGATTATCTTTGCCCCTTATCCTCATGAATTTGATTTCGTGAACTTAGTGTTCCAAATCAATTTTAACTGTAAAATTGTACAATTTATGCCTGACTCAAAAAGTTTGATGCAATGGCTGAACATTAAGAATGAGACCCCATATGTACAACAATGCCAAGCAACCAGAGCTTCCAGGGACTAAGCCACTACCTAAAGACTATACATGGACTGACCCTGGACTCTGACCTCATAGGTAGCAATGAATATCCTAGTAAGAGCACCAGTGGAAGGGGAAGCCCTGGGTCCTGCTAATACTGAACCCCCAGTGAACTAGACTGTTGGGGGGAGGGCGGCAATGGGGGGAGGGTGGGGAGGGGAACACCCATAAGGAAGGGGAGGGGGGAGGGTGATGTTTGCCCGGAAACTGGGAAAGGGAATAACACTCGAAATGTATATAAGAAATATTCAAGTTAATAAAAAAAAAAAAAAAGAATGTGGCTAAAGCCAGTCAATAAGCATTCCACTAACAGGTGTCTACTCTATCTTTTAATATCTTTGATATGTTGTAGAGACTGTATATAAGCATGTGAATTTACAAATGCTTACAATCATACGTGTAAGATTACAACTTTCTGAATGTTACAAACTAGAATTTCTCAGCAGTTATTTAACAGCTTCCCAAAGGGTCAGAGCCTTTGAATTAAAGGTGTACAAAGATGAAGGTGATAAATTTAAAGAAGGCAGTAAATTCTAATGCAAAATTGCTAGTTGGAGTCCAAATAGCCATATGCAAGTTTTCATAGACTGACCAACACAGCATGCCAACAGTGGGGAATGCTGTGAGGTACAGAGAACTTCCTCAACTTCTGGGAAATGGAGGAAACCTCCAGAATGTAGAGAGGAATTATTACTAGAAGCAAAAGTTTAAGATGCTCACAGCTATATTTGAAATGAGACCATTGTAGATTACATGTGTTGTCTAAAATAGAAGAAATAGCCTTCACTGTGTTTCTAGTATATTCAAGCTTCATACAGGGAAATAAAAGACTTATGGCTCAACTGGTTGAATTACTTTTACTCATTGTGGGTCCCTTGTCAGCCAATTTCTTGATGGGTACTTTGAAGGACAGAATGAAGTCAATGAGTTCTTGTTCTTCAAGAAGAATCATTTTATTCACAGGTCAGACATTCAATAAAAGTAGATTCCTAACCACTATAAAATTTATTGCAGTCAAACTACTTCTGCACTCTTCAGAGTGGAAGCTATGTATGAGCAGAGCTGTGCACTGTTCATGCAGTCTCTTATATCTTCAATAAAAACATGTATAGCAAATCACTCAACATATGATATTGAGTCTATGAATCAAGTGAAATGAAATTTTGAACCTGAAGTCTGCACTTAATTAGAAAATCTGCTGCTCTATGAGGATTTCAGACTCATAATGTGCTGTTCTGTGACAAAATATTATATGGTGATTCAATAAAAATGAATAAAACCAAGCTTTCTCACATTCTAACCTGGAAACTTGACTTAATCCTATCATAGCTTAGTGTACTAATCTATAAATTAAATTTACATAGATTTAAACTGAAGGGTTTGCTGTGATACTGATGTAATACATAAATGCCATTTAAGTTGCACCACAAGCTACATATTAGTTGAATTGGACAAACTTTGTTTACCATTAATCAGGAAATATATCTAAATATGAAGATATGCAAAATAATAAAGTAAGTTCTCTAAACTCATAATTCTTATAACAGAAAATGTGTAACAAATTATTTCAAAATGATAAGGGAATTTAATTGTGATATTTACCATTATGTTATATTCAACCAGGACATGACAGAGTTAAGAAATAACTTCTAACACTCTGTAATGTGTGAGCTTTATTGGGACTTTGTTTACTGGGGACAAAGCAAATGACAGACAAGAGAACTCAGTTTTAAATCATGTATCCAGATACAGAAGATAATAAAATTTATACTAACCAAATACCAAGCCCTCAGTAAAAATGGCATGGTATTTAATATTTTTAGAGATTATTTTACTTAAGAGGCTATGAAATATTGATTAGAAATAATTATAGAACGATGAAGTTACAAGCAAAATTTTAAACATACATAAACTTAAATGTGATTGTTCTTGGTATTAACATACATGAACAATAACTGTGACCATAATTTACTATATTATCACAAGAATCTTATCTAATGTCTCAAGGGTATTAACTTAAAGGTAATGCTTAAACAAATTAAATAACCTGCCTAGAACCTGTAATTTTATGTTTTGCAAAGTCTTAGATAGCCAAACCATTTGTTAGACATATTTCCCAGAGGCTTTCTTTTTCTAATTAGAATCCACAAGTTGATCCTGTTTGTGTGGGGTGAGATATGATGCAAATCATGTAAAGGTCATTAAGCCTCCAGGTTTTTCACTTTCAGGGAAATATATATATATATATATATATATATATATATATATATATATATATATACTATTATTCTTGTAAACAAAGAGTCGACTGGCTGGCAACTCACAATTTCCCTTAAGGTAAACACTGTAATGCATCTCACTATCATAATGCTGCTACTGTGTGTAGCACCCTTCCTGTTTGCTTTTTACTTCACTAAAATATTAAAATGAGTTCAGAAGTGGCAAGGGAACTTCACATCCACAGCTATTACTGAGAATATGAGATGGAATCATCTTGATCCTGGAACTGAGAAGAAAGTTAATTTTTCATATAATTAGTTACATATTCAACTACTCAATTTCTAACACTCTGGAAAGATCAGAGGGAACAATTGCAGAATTATATTGAAGAACTGTTCCTTCAATATGCTCTTAAAACTGTAATTTAAGCAACAAAATCATTTTCATGCATAATTGTGGTTAAAAATTTACCAGTCTGTTCTTTTTTTTTTTTTTTTTTTGGTTCTTTTTTTCGGAGCTGGGGACGAACCCAGGGCCTTGCGCTTCCTAGGTAAGCGCTCTACCACTGAGCTAAATCCCAGCCCCCAGTCTGTTCTTAAAAACTGAATATTTCATTCTCTAATGAAAGACCCTCGCTCTAGTCTCGGGATGGTGTGCCCCAGGAAACACGAGAGACCGGTCTTGAGGTAAAAGCAAGAGGCCGTTTATTAGTACCGGAGCTCCGGGCCAACACATATCTCACGCAGGAGACAGAGGAGTCGACTCCGAAACTCAAAAGTCAGGGGTTTATATAGGGAAATCTAGGGGGTTTGGCGCAGTTACACACAATTGACTCATTCAAACATAGTGAGATTACAACACAGCAGAAGAGTACGTGCTAGAACTCAGGGGCTTATCAGGGTCTGGAGGACATTTGGTTAAAGTATAACTCTGAGTAAGCTGGGGGAGATGTCCTCCTGCCAGATGGTTTATGAGTCAATCTGATAACTCGGGCTGGTTCCTGCATTCCTTTTCTTTATCTTTATGGTCTGTTAGTCCTAGCCGCAGGGCGGGCCCCGTCAAGCCTGGACTTGCCCGGGCTTGTTTTTCACAGTGCTTAGCCCTGAGTCTGTGGATTTTGAAACTTACTCTTTTAATTTTATATTTTTAAACCTTAAATCCGTATAATTTTCCTTTCACTGATAATCATGACGAAAGTAAACTATATGAAAAAAAAGAAGCATTGTGTCTTTAGCATCCCAATGGTGTCATGAGTATAATACTAATATAAAACATAATGATATGAAAACATAGCATGGATGAATGACAAAGAGTCTCTTATATGATATAAAATATATTGAGGAAAAGATATGTAGGTTACTATATATCTATCATAAACACATATACAGAGATGAGCATTATTGTCACAGTATACAATAGGCCTACTAAAATTTAAAGTTTATTTTGACAAGTACTTTATCAGTTATATAAAGACAAAGACTCTGAAAGGTAGCTGAGTAAAAAAGAAGTGTTCTTAAAACTTAAAACCAATGAACAAAGAGACATCATGATTTACTTAAGAATTTTAAAGTGAGATATTACAGTTACAAGTCAATTTCTCATGAATGTCTAGCTGTTTTGGGATGAACAAGATCAGACTGTTTGGACTGTTAATCATCATAGCCCTGGCTCAGTTAAAATTTACAGGTGAATGTCCTCCCAGGTGGAATTGTCTCAGATCTAACTTCTTCCCAGGGAAGATAGGAGTTGAACAACACACTAAGTTACCAAGGAATCTGCGCATGTCTGAAAGTGGCTAATGTGTACCTGCCTTGGCATGCTAATAGCCTATGCAGACACTATTACTGCAGAGTTCAATGAGCATGAAGATGACAGAGCTATCTTGAGTTATCTCAGCCACAGAGTTCAATGAGAGTGAATGTGTAAAACTTCCCAGAAACTACCTTTTCTTTGGATAAAGGAACATCAATGTCTCTTAAAGGCTGCCAAAGTACTGTACTCTTGCAAGCATATAGGGGAAATCTGAGGGGAACTAAAAATATGACATTCTGGATGGGAAACAAGACTAAAGGAAAAGAAGTGGATTGACCTTCATTCTTACAAGGCCACACAGACTCTGTGAAGTCTGAGGGTAGAAGTTGTTCTTCCTAAGATGCCAATACTAGCAAAGAAAATCACAGCAAATAAAACCTTGGGAAAAGACTTCTAAATAAAAAGAAAAGAAAAATCTGAAACTGACCTTAATTAAAGTGAAATAGGCAGCACCCATCACCAAGTCCCCAGAGCTGGCTCTGCACCCCACCTTCCTAATCCTTTCTTGTACAATTCCCATATGACCTATATTCAGATTATACAGATTTACCTCATTTTAAATGTATATCATAGCTTTTAGGCCTTTATTTGTGGACCTGGAATGTCTGTTGTAGGCAGTTTCTTGAGTCTTCATTTTAATGCAAGATTCCAATTTTGAGAGTTCTAGAGATCTAGACACACATGGCTATCACTTGCTGTAAGTTGTCTCTCCTTAAACCTATCTGTGAGTTCAGTTGTAGTCTGAAATCTATTCTTGGTCAGTTTGTTAATCCAGGCAAGTCACATCCTTCACTCGATAAAGCAGAGCCCTCATAGGTCACAGGCATGAATATCAACCCACCATCCTGAACTTCAGACAGCAGTGAGAGAGCTGGTGAATGGATAGTTATAGTGAGAATTTGGATTTCTTTCAAAACAGAGAAATAGTAAAAGAATGAATGTGTCTCCATTTTAATCCTAGGTATGTGATGTAGGGATACATTAGATTATCTCAAGTAGGTGACGATGATTTGCCTCATGCTGTAGACATTTTGC
This sequence comes from Rattus rattus, assembly GCF_011064425.1. Classification (NCBI taxonomy): domain Eukaryota; kingdom Metazoa; phylum Chordata; class Mammalia; order Rodentia; family Muridae; genus Rattus; species Rattus rattus. Next base: position 145,872,231 of record NC_046155.1, read on the forward strand.
CAGATGACAATAGTTTCTGTGAGTGTGTGTGACTTTTGGAATTCCAGGGAGTCTTCACAGGGTATGTAAGTGCTAGGGTCTTGGAGGGGGCTTGTTGTTGTGTTGCTGTTGATTGCTACTGGATGTGTTTACTAAGTAGCAATGTAAAAAGTGGAACATAAGAAAAAAATTAGATATGCTGATGGTGAAGATCAAAATTGAACAAAGGACATCAACATTTGATCAGCATGACATGGTCTAATGATAACAACTCTCTTCTCCTCTATCCCTTTTCCTCTCCTATCTAGTTGTAAGGAGGTTAAAAGAATGGAAGAAAAAACAACCGGCAAAGTAGGCAAAAGTTTGGGTACAGATAATGAGCTGGCATTATTTGAGTTTGGTGAGAGCTATTGTGAGCTATCACTTGAAAATCTTTAATCACGTGAAAGACACTTTTTAATTGTCTCAGACAGTTTGATATGAGAAAAGGATCTGGTCACACAAAATGTTGTTGAATAAATGTAAAATCACTAACAAGATGGAATGAAAAGATACTTATGCACCAAGAAAAGACCTGCCTTCAAACCATGAAAGTAGCAATGACAAATTGCATTATATTACAAAGTTTCATGTTTTTAAAGAAAACACATTTGAATGATGACAAAATTGCATGATGTGTACAGACTATCAGCTACAATGTTCTCAGTTACAAGTGAAATGACAAACAAAAAGCCATATGATATAAATTAATAATTCCAGGAGAAAAAGTTCCCATGAACTATT